>NW_012112697.1:2217952-2312863 GCF_000951035.1 Colobus angolensis palliatus
CTCTCTCTCTCTCTCTCTGGTGTGTGTGTGTGTGTGTGTATGTGTATGTGTATGTGTATGTGGTGTGGTGTGTGGTGTGGTAAATGTGTATGTAGTATGTGTATAGTGTTTTGGCCATAGAAGATTTCATAGAGTTTAGAGAAAACATATAATGACTTTGCAGTGATGTTAGAGTATGTCAGAAAGGTGAAGTATTCACAGTTTTCACCCCAAATGAAATAGAAGCAGCTGCATTTCTCCCAGGTGGGACCAGGCATTGTGCAAGATCCACATATTTTTCAATAAAAGACTCATATTTGTCATGATGCTAGAAGCTTCTAATGGGCGTCTGAGGGTTGTAAATTATATCAAATGAGTTTCCAGATACTAAGCTGTTGTTTTTTAAGGGATAGAGAAGGGAAAGAAAGGTGTGGCTAAAGCTTCTCTTGGCCCCTGAAATTACACCTCTTTCAACTGCATTTAATCAGTGTTTTTGAATGCTTACTGCTCATCCATTCAACAAGCATTTACTGGGTATCACCTATGTGAGAGGTGCCATTTTGGACTGTGCGGCCATCCTTGGGTGGCTTGCCATCTGTAGGGATCTTATTGGTAAAACTGTTAGAACTTGGTGTAGTTTTTGTTTTTCAGTATTTTCATTTTGTTGTTACTGTTTTATTACATCTTAATTGTAGCAAGCGAAAAAATACTAAGGTATGTAAATATGTGTATAGAAAATAACTAATGTTCCACTCTTCCTCCTCTTCCTCCTACCCCTTGTAATCTGTGTTTCTAGTTTTGTTTTTGTTTTTGTTTTTTGAGACAGGGTCTGCTGTGGCATCCAATCTGGAGTGCAGTAGCACAATCTTGGCTCACTGGAGCCTCAGCCTCCCAGGCTAAAGTGATCTTCCCACCTCATTCTCCCGAGTAGCTAGGGTTACAGAGGTGTGCCACCACTCCCAGTTAATTTTTGTATTTTTGTAGAGACGTGATTTTGCCATGTTGCCCAGGCTGGTCTCAAACTCCTGGGCTCAAGCCATCTGCATGCCTTGGCCTCCCAGAGTGCTGGGATTACAGGCATGAGCCACTGTGCCTGGCTGTTTCTAGTAATTTGATGGATATCTTTCTATATCATTATCTTTGTTCACAGACATACACGCAGAAAAATTGTTCCTTTTATTTTACTTTATAAAACCGACATTACACATATTACTCTGAAATGTGCTTTTAAAAACTTACTAATATATAAAGAACATCTTTTCAAGTCTTGTTCTTTTTAGTAATTGTAATTGCAGAATAGGTCTAACAAAATGTAGACACCCATTTGCCTATTCATAAGGCTTTAGGTGAATCAAGATTTTTAGAACATAGCATTCAAGAATTAAATAAACATCCTTCCACATATTTTCTTATATATTTGTGCTGTTACTTCTGTTCTGTTCAGTAGGCTCTCATAAATGTGATTATCATGTCAAAGGGTAAGTGAGTTTTTAGTCTTTAATAAGCACAGCTTGATTATTTTCCTTAAATCTTGTAGCAATTTCTATTTCCTTCAGCAATATATGGGAGTACTTTCATTCTTAATACTGTACCCAGCACGAGCTATTATCAGCGTCTTAAGTTTTGTCAACAATGACAGCTGATATACCTCAACACTGAAGATACCTCAACTCAACGTACCTCAACACTGATGTGCCATTGTTGCTTTAATGACATTTGCGGGGCTGTCTCTGGAGTTGGATATCTTTCGTACATTTCTTGGCTATTTGCATTTCCTGTTCTACACATTTCTACTAGTGTCTTTGCCTGTTTGCTTTTGAGTTGTCTTCTTTCTTATTGGTTAATAGGAGCTTCGCATATTAGAAATAATAGTGCTGTCCGAGCATGGTGACTCACACCTGTAATCCCAGCACTTTGGGAGGCCGAGGCAGGTGGATCACCTGAGGTCAGGAGTTCGAGACCAGCCTGACCAATATGGTGAAACCCCGTCTCTACTAAAAATACAAAAATTAGCCGGGCATTGTGGCAGGCACCCGTAATCCCAGCTCCTCAGGAGGCTTAGGCAGGAGAATTGCTTGAACTTGGGAGGTGGAGGTTGCAGTGAGCCGAGATTGTGCCACTGCACTCTAGCCTGGACAACAGAGCTAGGCTCCATTAAAAAACAAAAAGAAATCATAATGCTTTGTTGATAATTTACTATAAGAATATAAAATGTAATCTATACCTGCTTATTGTAGTAATGTCTGTTGTTATTTTGGTCTTGTTTAGAAAACATCCCTCTCCAACCTTTATTTCTGGTGTCCATCAAAAAAGGGTAGAGCATTGTCCGTTCATAGTACTTTGTGCCTACAGTGTGACATTCGAGTCTAGTGCTGTCACTTACCCCAGACGGAGCTGCGACTTGTATTAGTCTCTCCTTTCTCATTCTCTTCCCTGAGTTTAGTGTAGGTTCACCTGCCAGTCAAACACCTTGTGTCCTATCATCAATGTCTGGGATGCTTCCGCTAGAAAATACTGGGGATTCTCTCAACCACAAAGTGAGACTTTTGAAAGTCATGGTCATCAAAAGACAAATTCACATGTCCGAAAATCTCAAGCCATTGCTTACACTGGGAAACACCCATAGCAAAATATGTAGAGTGTGGCTTGGGGGCTCCCCGGCCCCTCCCTTCCCTGTGGAGGCCTTCGCTTTGTCATTTTTGATGGCCTTCGCTTTGTCAGCTCTTGGGCCCTCTTTCCTGAAGAGGTCATCAGAATCGCCTAATATCTCTGACAATTTGATACCATCATCTTGGGAGTGGGGTTGTATGAAGAATCAACTTATTTTTCTTTTCAAAGTCATGCATTTTGCATCTAACATATTGTTGAGGCACAGTTTCCACAGCCCGGGGATTTAAGGACTTCGGCACATCACCGCGGTCATTGTTGCATTTGTTCCCCTTGACAGGACTAACGCGCTGTCCTTCATATACAAGGATGACTTCAGGATGCAAGCTTTCAGGTGGGCTCTTCCTCTAATGGCGAGGAGAGATCCAAATCTGTAGACCTCTACACACATCTCCTTGCCCTTCTTTTGACTCAGCTACTAGAGAAAGCCAGAATCTGAGAGCTATAAGGAACTCACTCAGGCAAGAAAACTGAGACAGAGAAAGTGAAATGAACACACCCGAGTTGCATTGCATGTTGCTGCACACTAAGAGTCTTTGTGGAATTATGACAACTGTAAATATAGCAATGACCACTCTTACAAAAAAAAACAGGGTCAAGTAGACCCATCAGCACAGGTATCACCGTATCAGTGGGATGCTGACCGCTTCTGGAATTTGTAAAGGTAATTCAGAGCCACACTTTAGAGCAAGAAGAGGGTCTGGACTTCTGCACCCATTTTGTAGTGGTTGTGGAAATGGAAACACAGGGAAATGAAATCATATGCCCAGGAATAATGTAGTAATTAGCAGCAGTGTCAAAACTCAAATTCACATGCCCTGAGTTTTTGATCTAGTCCACTGTTTCCTGGTTTATGCTACCTCCTGGCTGGCAGAATTACTTGCAAACCAATTTTGTGGAGGACCAGTATCTATCGGAGGAAAGGATTGATCACCACCTTCATGTGTACCCCTTTAACCCACCTCCAACCTAAGGAGGATTATACTGTTTCATTTATTTGTTCAGAAAAATATCTATTGGTCATTCCCTGTGTTAGGGGCTCAATAAATATTTGTAGAATTGTATTGAACTGGTTTGAATTGCTCAGGCACCAGAGATAGGGGCCTGAGTCAGTAACTAAGATTTTGTTTTACCAGTGGGGATAAAAGATGCAGCCGATGAAAATAAACAAATCCCTTTTTAACAATTCCACTAAAAACATATGCTATATAATTGAATATAAGTACAAATAGAAGGCACCTGGTACAGCTTGTTCCAACTTCTCTTTTATTAGAATCTAAGTGGTAGCATTCATTTCCAGGCAGTGTCACCGCTGTTGGTTTTGCTCATTACGGGGAGGTTATAGTTATTGCACTCTAAAGGGAGGAGCCTCGTGTTTATAACTACTAGGGCTGGCAAGTGGCTGAAGAATGGAGACGCATGAGCTGATGGGCCTTTTACAGAGTCAGTGTGTCAGAAACCATCATCAAAAAGCAGAATGTCCCTTCCCCGTGGCCTGCTCTCACACAGAAGGATGGGCACTGTTTTTCTCTTGTGGGTAGACAGAGTCTGAACTTCAGCCCAGAGGAGGCTGGCTGACTCTGGGTCAGGTGCCCAGGGGCAGGTGGAGTTGGGCAGTTCAGAAGGATGACACAGCCATGGTGCTGTCAGACTCAGAAACCAATTAAGAAAGCCCCAGGGACTGTGGTCTTGGAGGAACCCTGATATTTCATTATTCTAACTTTAACTGGCATGAGTAGAATTTATGGACAAGCTTTAGTACAGGGGGAAAGAGGAAGAGGAGGAGGCAGAGGAGGAAGAAGGAAAAAAAGCACAACATAAATTATAATAGTAGGCCCAGCGCGGTAGCTTACACCTGTAATTGCAGCTCTTTGGGAGGCCAAAGCAGGTGGATCACCTGAGGTCGGGAGTTCGAGACCAGTCTGACCAATATGGTGAAACCCCGTCTCCACTAAAAATACAAAAATTGGCCAGGCGTGGTGGTGTGCGTCTGTAGTCCCAGCTGCTCGGAAGGCTGAGACAGGAGAATTGCTTGAACCCGGGAGGTGGAGATTTCAGTGAGCTGAAATCACATCACTGCACTCCAGGCCAGGCGACAGAGTGAAACTCCATCTAAAAAAAAAAAAAAAAAAAATTACAATAGTAATTTATGGGCCAACAAAAAACAGTCTTGCGCCACGATGGCAGTCCTTAATAAATACATGTCTGAGGCTTATGAGGTTGTAATATACTCATATTTGTAGATGATTTATATAGAAATCATTGTTTTATTAAACAATTATTCATCAAATAATTATTAAACATTGTTTTATATTAATTTTTTAATATAAAAATTAACTTCTTTTTGTAGAGACAGGGTCTTGCTATGTTGCTCAGGCTTATCTCAGGGAGATCCTCCCTCCTCAGCCTCCCAAAGTGTTGGGATTCCAGGTGTAGGCACTACACCTGGCCTCATCATTGTTGTTATTATTCGTGTGTGTTACATGTGTCCTATGTGAGTGTTTGATAATGAAAGACAAAAGTCAATATTGGGACTTTTGATTCTTTTAAATGGGAGAGTGAGATGCTTTTTGTCTCTCATATTCTTCACCGCTTAGCTGGAAGCAATTTCAAAAGGACAGAAGATTGCCTTTAGGGTTGATTCTGTCTTATTTTCTTTTCTGCTCAGGAGGTTTCAAGGAAGAACTGGAGCCCAAATGGAGTCACTTTCCTGCATCCCTTTCTTCCTGAGAGGAAGCAGGGGAGGGCTTTTTTCTTCCCATGGGAATCTCAGTGTGGAGTCTTTGCTGTTTCCAGGGGATGTGAGCAATAGGTGCACAAGGAGCCTGGGTACCAGCTCCCCGAGCACAGCGAGCATCTCTCTTCCGTTTTCCACCTTTGCAGGTGAGAGTGCTACCTGCAAGGGAAGGCCAAAGAAACTGGCCTCAATTCCAGCTCTGCTATCTGGATGCTCTGTAGCCCCATCCTAAACGCCTGATGTCATCCACTCTCGTAATATGGGCCTACTTAGGAATTCACCTATGGAGCTTTAAATAAGATACACATCATTTACACTCATATAGCATCT
Source organism: Colobus angolensis palliatus (assembly GCF_000951035.1). Lineage (NCBI taxonomy): Eukaryota > Metazoa > Chordata > Mammalia > Primates > Cercopithecidae > Colobus > Colobus angolensis. Next base: position 2,223,666 of record NW_012112697.1, read on the forward strand.
TCCCATGTTCAGAAACACTTTTGTAGATATTGCATATTTAGTCATTGTATCAGTTCTTTGAAGTGGCTATTACTCATTGGCATTTTATATATAAAGAGATTGAGGGTCGGAGAGGTGGAACGTTTCTTAGGGTTGCCTTCCCGTCTCACCTCTGTCACCCAAAGAGATACATCAGGTTTGGGGCAGCTTTGATGACGTTTGATGCTTGGAGCAGCTTCCTCTGGGGAGCATGGATTTAGGAAAGCTGTATTCTAGGAGTCTGTTTCTGATTATTTAATATTAGCAGGACATTTGAAGATGCCAAAGAATTTGTATAATGACTCAGACATCAGGCAGGGTTTTTGTGTCCTAAAATCTCTAGGTGGCTAAGCTCCATCCCCCTCCAAACATGTCCCATGAGAATGAGATGCCCTTCATGGTGCTTTTGTACGTTTCCAAAGGGCTTAAGCACCCTGTGGTTACCCCTGGCCCCACACTTGTGCTTCTGCTGAATCGATTCATGTTGGAAATTGTCTTGATGTCCTTCTGTCATCTGTGATGTACAACTGAGCTGAGGAGCTCAGCCAACTTCCTGAATTTCCTTTGGACAAACCATTCCCACAAGATGTGTGCCTGTGTGTGTGTGTGTCTGTGTGTGTGCGCCTGTGTGTAGACTGCACTGAAACTTTGGGAAGACAGGAGAATTTACAGATCACTATCTGGGTCCTTTTATGCTCTGGGTTCCCATTTCCTATTTTTTGGGGTGTCTCTTATCTCTCCTTTTCCTTTTTTCCTCACATGCACCTTCTCCTTAAATTTTGGCCTGTTTTAAATGCATTTCAGCTTAGCTACCCCCAACCTTGTTAACTTCTCACCCATGCCCTCCAGATCTCACCTTCCCCCCAAGCATCTCACCAAGAATATCTTCCCTAAAAAGAGGATTCCCCTCCCCGCCCCCTGAAGGAATTCCGATGCCAGCAGAGACCACGTTTTCCATCTCATTACTTCAATAAATAGTAACACAACAAAGCAAAGTCCAGTCTTGAATGCACAATTGGTCTGAACATTATAGTGTTATTACTATATTGAAAGTCTTCAGAAGGACCGAGTGCAGTGGCTCACGCCTATAATCCCAGCATTTTGAGAGGCCAAGGCTGGTGGATCACTTCAGGTCAGGAGTTTGAGACCAGCCTGGGCAACATGGTGAAACCCCATCTCTACTAAAAAGATACAAAAATTAGCTGGATGTCATGGCAAGCACCTGTAATCCCAGGGAGGCTGAGGCAGGAGAATCGCTTGAACCCAGGAGGCAGAGGTTGCAGCAAGCCAAGGTCGCACCATTACACTCCAGCCTGGGAGACAAGAGTGCAATTCCATCTCAAAAAAAAAATCTTCAGAAGGATTGTCCTATACATGAGCATGTTTTATCCACAAGTAATTCCTGTTATTCTGATTTTTAGATGAAGAAACTGAAGGTCATGCAGAGCCAGGTGTAGATCCAAATCTCTACTAGCCCCTGCCTCTACCCTGGTTGGCTTCTGAATTTCATTATCATACAATGAATCATACTTGAAAATTTCAGCCATTCTCTGGCCATCATCACAGATTTATAATTTCCAGTGACTTCCCTGGGCCTAAACCTCTGCAGAACTGACTTTTTGCATTTTGACAATCCTAAACAGTCAACCAGCAGCCTGTGTTGGACCCATAGGTCCTCTGCCATTTGTTGCTGTCTGCAGTTCCAGAAACACAGGTTCATGAGGGCTGTGGTCCTACAGGAGCAGGTCAGGAGACTGCTGCAAATGTGTAACCCGATTCTTTAAAATTCAGAGTAATTTTCGCCTCTGCACTGGCTGCTACATCTTGGATGCTACAACTGGCCTGCATAAACAGTGCTTCACTACTTCTGTTTTTGTTCTTGTTGTTGTTGTTGTTTGTTTTTTTGAGATGGAGTTTCATTCTTGTCACCCAGCCTGGAGTACAATGGCATGATCTTGGCTCACTGCAACCTCCGCCTCCAGGGTTCAAGCCATTCTCCTGCCTCAGCCTCCCAAGCAGCTGGGATTACAGGCGTGTGCCACCATGCCCAGCTAATTTTTGTATTTTTAGTAGAGACAAGGTTTCACCATGTTGGCCAGGGTGGTCTTGAACTCCCGACCTCAGGTGATCCACCCATCTCAGTCTCCCAAAGTATTGGGATTACAGGCATGAGCCACGGCACCTGACCTTCACTTTTCCACATAACATTTCTTCGACCTGGGAGCTCCCTGCGAGGGATCCAGGACATGTTACAGCCCCAACAAGGAAGGGGTTAAGGTTGTTTTACCCCAGGATTTCATGAACAAGCTGTGAGCCAGTTTTGGGTCCCCTTTGCCATCTCTTTATGTCATTGTCCCTACTCTCTCTCTGAAACATGCATTATCTGGACCATTAGGGAGCCCATCAGCAGAGGTGCTATGACCTTTGGCTGATCTTGATCTGCTGCTGTCCTGCCTTGCACTCCAATTACTACGATATGTGGAGGCGACCACAGACTCAGAGACCCTCTAAGGCTCATAGCTTTGTCGGGTCCTCACCTCCTCTCATTGGCATCGGGTGACTTCTAGATCCTGCCAGGGTTTCTCTTCTGACATGACATGTATACTCATTCTGAAATGAAAACTATAAAGCTGTGGTTGGTCTTTCTTATTGGAAAACTGTAATTTTCCACTACCTGGGCTGTTTTCCTTGGATGATGGGCTGCAAGAAGAAACAGTGAGAATATGACAAGATTGGTTCATTTCTTTGCTACTAGCAACATTATTTTTTCATACTGTTTGGGCGTCTAGAGTTTTGTTGACTTGATACTTCCGAGTCTCTCTGCATCTGTCTTCTAGACCTCATCTTCATCCCTAAATTGGCAGTGGCTGTGCAAGAGGTTTAATGGTTTGGGTAATACTTTGTGCTATTTTAAATAAGTATTTTTTTCTCTGAGCATGAATAATAAAAAAGTTATGCTTTGTATTTTAGAGGCAAAAGAAAATTAGGTACTTGTTACATAATATAATCATGACATTATGTAACACATTTTTCTGCTGGAAATAATGTCCCAAGTTCTGCTGGTCCCCAATTTGCTATGATTCACACAATGGCTATTTGTTAAACCCAACTATTTACCAAATTCAGAGCTGTATTAGGCTGAACCTTATGGATTTGCCAATTTTATAGATCAAAAGCATTCAAATATCAGCAATTTTGTAGGGTCCAACCGACACCAGCAGCATAGGGCGAAATCTAATAGGAAGTGGGAGAGGCCATCTAATTCATCCTCCTCTGTCCAGACAGAATTGTATTTCAGTCATACCCAGAGGGACCTCTTAACTCACACTTTTAAACATCTGTTGTTAAAGAATTGAAATTCTGAATGCAATTCTGGGTGGGTTAAGGGACCGATGACCAATATCAAATCAGGGAACAGGTCATTCTGGAAACTGGGCAGCAGAGGCCACAATTTTTGTTCTTCAAGATTCTGTAGGACACTTGTCACATCGTACTGCTCTTCCTAGCAACAATCAGGGTTTTAATAAGATAGAAAGGTTCTCTATTCAGGGTTTTAATGAGATAGAAAGGTGGTTCTCTGTTCTTGTCATCTCTCATCAGCCAAGCCTGCATTTCCAGGCTCATCGAAAACCAATGAAGACGGACTCATTTGCACCCTGCCTGAGCTTGTGCCTCACAGGTCTTGGCCCCCAACATGGTGATAGCAGCTGTCAAATGGCCTGCTTTGGCTGCCTGAGCAAGTGGGGTCCTCAAAACGAAGAGAATGAATCTGCTGTATTCAAGCAATGGGATTTCCAGACAAAGCAAAGTCATGGGAATAGTCTTTGGAGTCTAGAGAGAGTTTTCTTGGCATGTGTATCAGAGCCAGATGCTCAGGGTATTTGATCCTCCTCCCAGACTCCCGGCTGCGGCCTGAGCCTGAGACCTCTCTGTACTACTGCTCCCTTGGCTGGTGGCTCATGACACTGAGAGGGGTCAGTTTGAAGTATGTGTTTGCTTGAGCCAGTACTTATTCCAAACACTGAGCTTCCTCTTCAAGAGATGATTGTTCTGTTGCTGATAAAAGTACAGCCAACTAGTCCTGGATGTGTTTATGAATAGCATGTGAAGGCAGGATTTTTAGATACTTTTTTAATGATGATGAACAGAGGCACCTCCTCTCATTTACCTAGAACATAAACTGAGAACTTCTGTACCCTATGACATTATTCCAAAATGAAAGGCACGAAGTTTGGATGGGGGATGTATGATCATAGAGATTTCTATGTAATATTGAAACCCTATTTAAATGAGATAAAAGCATCTAATCAATAGCTTTTTATAGACTCCCATCTGATGCAGGAAAAGGTATAGAATAATTGGTTAAATAGGAAAGATGTAAAGCTGTTGAGTCTGAGATCTGGATTCAGCCACTTGGTGTGAATGGTCTGGCACTGGCTACTCTTACAGGGCCTCAGTTGTGTCATTTGCAAAGGGGAGGGTCCCTGTGTCCCCTTTCAGGATCGCCTCATGGTTATAAAGCACAATCGTGGGAACAATAATGCTTTGAATAAAGGACTGTGCACCCTAAAGGTGTTGGGTGTCTTTTACCCTCTAGGGTGGTTCTTATTAGGCATCTCATTAGATTAGATGGCTTTGTGTGATTGGACAGAAGGCTGGGCTAATATATGCCGCAGAAGTGAATGTTTCTTGAAATTGAGCAGCTTGGAGTCCCTGCCAATTTCTCACCTGGCCGCCAGGGAGCAGCTGTGGTGGAGAAGGGCTGGGACAGGGTCTGGGCTGGCCTGGGGGTCTCCTCACGGAAGACACTCCTTCACAACCAGCCCTCGATGCCCACCCTCCTGTAGCTGGTGGTGACTGAGGGAGCTCATTCCAAACCCAGCTTTCTGGAATCTGATGAAAGCCTGCTCCAATCACTTTCCCGTGGCCTTTAACCTAAAAAGATTACATTTCGCTGGGGCGGTGGGAGAACAGGCGAGGACCAGCCTGCTGTCAGAGGACAAAATCAAATTTTTTATGTGATGTTGCTGCATTAAAAGGGCCAATCTCGTGTCATGTAACATGTGAATAATGGCTCTAGCATGTGATGTCAAAATTTTCCACACACCTCATAAATAAATCCAGCCACACCCCTCCCCCCAATCACCACCCAAAGGCTATTCATTTTTGAACCTCAGCTTGCATCCCAAATTAAGAATGCATTCAGAGTCAAGGTTAAAGGTACAGTATCCCCTTTCAAAAGGCACATGTCAGTGTCTCTGCTGAGAATGAGAAATAACATTTGAAACAGGCTGTCAATTGTCAGGACTCCTCCTCCTCCTCTTCCTTTTCATTCTAGACCTAACTTTGCTGAAGGTCTGATCTTTTGGGGGGAAAAAAATAGATGCTATATTAGGGCAAGATTTCATGAAATTTTTTTTTAAAATAAAGCCACTTGAATGAGGTCCCTTGGCAGGGAGAAGAAACACAGTCAAATAGTCCAGTGATCTTCAAGAATGAAGGAGCTGGATACAGCACAGCTGCAATTAGTAGGAAGCGCGTAGTCAAGCAAAGTGCTTTTTATTGCAAGGAGCATATTTTCGATGGAGATACGTTGGCTTGCATCAAGGTACCAGGCACAGATGCTGACATTTAAGCCTGGAAATGATGATGTTTGCCAAGGAGATGCTTCCTTTTCATTGTCTAATGTGACCAACACAGGCGGCCTTCAGAAATAAGAATCTAAGCCATACTTAGGTATCACTCTCTTTCTTTGAATCTCAAAGACTGGTCAGCAGTAAATGTACAGAGAAATTTTTTTCCTACAAAATTCAGCTTGGTTGAAAGCTTTCTTGCTGAAGCAAAGCCGCATCTTACTCTGCCTGAAGGAAGGAATGCCTTTTTTGTTTGTTTGTTTTTCCATTGTACAGAGAGTCAGAAGGAAGAAATAGGTGGGCACAGGAGGGCTGAGAACCAGGGCAAAGAATAGGAGGGAAATTTGGCTTAATTTTCATATAAGCTGAAGTCCCCCTGTCTGCTCTCTGCATCCCTCCCTTCTCTCCCCATCTCCCAAACAAAGGCAGCATCTTTCTCAGATAATGCCGCTTGTGTCAGAAGCGAACGTTGTGGGAATGTGCAGGGTGACCTGCTCTGTGTAACAAACGTCAACCCCAAACCATACAGAAGTTGCTACATCTGTTTTGGCTTTGTTCGCAGCAGAGAGGGGAGGGGGGGGTGCACTGTATGGTCAAGGGCCAAACTACATGTCATATTTCATTACCTTCATTAGCTACTACAGAAGGCTGCCTTCAAAGAAAAAGGTTGGTATTAACCCTTGAGCCGCCAGCCTTTTCGAACAACCGTTTTCACCTTCACCCACCACTTGCCATTCTCCATTCGTTCATGCTGTGGGCTCTGATTTAACTAAACTGTAAATCAGCCCTTAGGTCCGTGATTTCACCCTTTTAACTTAAAGGAGGCAAGCTACTGTTTTATCCTAGGTAGCTACTTACAGGATGGTGGAACATCTGGAACCTATTAGGACAAATGCGAGTGTAAACCCAACGGGGAAAGCGTATTTAGAATTAATAAAACTTTCCTCTCTTATTTTGTCCGCAGTTGTCGTTTTCTCTTCCATCTCACATTATTTCTGTGATTTAGTATTGCCAGCTCCTTTCTTAGTTGCTGCAGTGAGATAAGATCATGTGCATTGCTGCCTAGATATTTTTGTGGCACTTCTCTTGGCGTGCTTTATTGTGGTGACATTGGACTCACATGGTCGCCGCCCCTGGAAATGAGTTCATTCCCCTGTATTCATGTTGCGTTTCTTAAGGCATGCTTTACAATGGCGGAAATAAAAGTGGGTGAATACATAAAGTAGATCTTTATACTGTATGGCTATAAAAACGCTCAGTTTTCATGCTGCGTATTAAATACATCATGATTCTATTTAAAATCATCTGTGGGCGGCATATGTTGTTATTTAATCTTATGAAGAATGGCCAGTTGGCCAGTACAGGTCAGAACACACCTGGATGGTAGAATTAGGAGTCTGGAATTTTGATTCTTCATTCTGGCTCTGCCATTGATTTATCGCCTGGCATTAGACAAAGTTCTTGCTCTTAATTTTCCCATCTGTAAACTACGAATCATTGTACTATTATAAGGGCTCTATAAGCTTGAATGGCTTCATACCTTGAAAGGCCTGGAGAAGACAATACTTGAGAATACTATGCCATTTAACATACTATAACATCATTTATTTTCATTAATACATATTTGAAAGATCTAAACCAGTGGTTTGCAAGTGCGGTCCCCAGACCTGCAACATTAGTGTTACCCGGGAGCTTGTTAGAAGTGCAAATTCTAGGCCAGGTGTAGTGGCTCATGCCTGTAATCCCAGCACTTTGGGAAGCCAAGGTGGACAGAACATGAGGTCAGGAGATCGAAACCATCCTGGCCAACTTGGTGAAACCCCATCTCTATTAAAATACAAAAAATTAGCTGGACATGGTGGTGTGCACCTGTAGTCCCGGCTACTTGGGAGGCTGAGGCAGGGGAATCGCTTGAACCTGGGAGGCGGAGGTCGCAGTGAACCAAGATGGTGCCACTGCACTCCAGCCTGGTGACAGAGCAAGACTCCTCCTCAAAAAAAAAAAAAAAAAAAAAAAGAAATGCAAATTCTGGGCCTGGGTCAGGCTTACTGAATCAGAAATTGATGGTGGAGTAATTCCGATGCACACTACAGTTTGAGAACTACTGATCTATACATTTGGCTTCAAGTTTGGGAGTTAAACCAACAAAACTCTGCCAGCCAAAGCAGAAGTTGGGGCTGGACACGGTGGCTCATGCCTGTAATCCCAGCAGTTTGGGTGGCTGAGGTGGGAGGATTGCTTGAGCCCAGGCATTTGAGACCAGCCTGGGCAACACAGCAAGATCCTGTCTCTACAAAAAATAGAAAAATTAGCCAAGTGTGGTGGTGCAAGCTTGTAGTCTCAGCTACTTGGGAGGCTGAGGCGGGAGGATCACTTGAGTCCAGGTATTCGAGGTTAGAGGGAGCTGTGATTGGGCCACTGCACTCCAGCCTGGGCAACAGAATATGACCCTGTCTCTAAAATACAACAAAAAACCTGAGGTTGGAGTGGAAGGTAAGCACAGCAAGGAGTGCACCTGAAACTGGTGGCCGCAGGAAGCCATTCTACTCTGGTAAGGATTGTGGGCGTGTTCCAGTTCTGACTGGTGGAAGATGCAAGGCAAAATTGAGTTTCTTGTTTTCCAATGAGCTTTGTAATTTCTGCTGAGCATCTTTGGTGCACAACACTCAACAGCCCATGGCTCAGTGTCCATCTAAAATGATGGTTAGGATGCAGCTTCACATGCCGGCAAAATAAAATTTCCATGAAGATTGGCAACCATCACCAGAATAAGGCCACGAGCCCTACGTTTGGAGCTAAAGTGTGTGCAAAGGGAAAGTGATGCCACAGAAAGCACCTAGAACACCTCTGGAGTTGGGACAATAAAAGGAAGAAAGGTACTTTGCAGATTTTACCCTTTGAGGTGGAAAGAGAGGAGAAATGGTAGAAAATAATGTTTAAAGTCAAAATTGCTTAGCTCTCAGTGACTGAGTCATAAGTATCTACCTTTTCACATTTTACAAGAGTTTTTATAAAAAATAAGCACAGAACAGATACCCACGTTTGTAAACCGGTAGCAATGTGTAAATTGCAGATGCAAGAATATATATTGTAAGTTGGCTTTTAATAGACACCTGTATCTAGTGCCACTTTTTCTCTATAATGACTGTCTCCACAAATGAAAAAAGAAAAATGACACTCCCTTTTTATCCCCTTTTGGTGTTTCAGATCCCTGTAAGATCCAGGATACATTCTGAATTTGAGAGAAGTGCCAACAATTAGGACAATTTTTTGTTACTATTTTTAACCTCAGAACAGCCAACCCAATTCTCCCTCCTCTAAATTTGTCCCTAAGTTTGGTCCTACAATGAGACCTTTTGCATGGCAAGTTTCAGCCTGGAGCAAATTTTTATGGCTGAATTATAAACCCTTGAAAATAGGGGTTTATAATGGAAACGCTGACACAACCTTAACTCTAGCGGCGAGAGTGCAATGCGATAATAAATGAGGCAGAACAGCAAAGTGCTGCTTTTAATTTATCATTTAGTAGGAGAAAAAGGCCTTGTTTACTTCTCCTTTTTCATCTTCTTCTCTGCTTCCAGGACTTGCAACCATTATTTTGAAATGTATTTTATAATAAAACCTCGGTGGTTTTGTAGCCCGGGGCTTGAGTGTCCATTTTAGAAAGACAGAGAGAGAAAGAGAAATTTTTGAAGCCCAAGAAGCACATTCTTTTGACTGGATATGGTTTGACTGTACAATTGCTGCCTGGCAACATATTTATTACATATCTGCTCCTCTGCTGTGATCTAAAAGCACCCCACACATAGGATCTGATTTTGACCTGTCTGTAATAGTAGTGGTAAAAAATAATAATATTTCCAATTCCTTCTAGCACTTTTATTCCAGACATCAGTGTGTTTTGAACCTATGGATTACAGCCTTTGAAATCAGTTATGTCATGAAGTTTAATATATTTTCCTGGCCGGGTGCGGTGGCTCACGCCTGTAATCCCAGCACTTTGGGAGGCTGAGGTGGGTGGATCATGAGGTCAGAAAATAGAGACCATCCTGGCTAACATGGTGAAACCCCATCTCTACTAAAAATGCAAAAAATTAGCTAGGTGTGCTAGCACATGCCTGTAGTCCCAGCTACTCGGGAGGCTGAGGCAGGAGAATCGCTTGAACCCGGGAGGCGGAGGTTGTAGTGAGCTGAGATCGCACCACTGCACTCCAGCCTGGGTGACAGCATGAGATTCTGCCTCAAAAAATTAAAATTAAAATTAAAAATATAGATAGATAGATAGATCTAGATAGATATATATCTTTTCCTATTCCCCCACATTCCCATTTTGTAGATGGAGAAACTGAGGTGATTTGGGATTGGTGTGATTTCTTTCAATTCAGTTGTTAACTAGTTGTCCGTGTGCTAAGCACTGGGCTGGGGATGCTGAAAAGCATAACCCCTGCTCTCCCAGAACTTACAACCTAATGGGCAAAGCAGACATACAACACACAAGAGTAATGATGCGAGGCATGATAACAAGAGAAGTTTGTTGTGAAGTCACTTTGTTTAATAATTTGGGTATTCACCTACCCCTAACCCTGACACGATCACTTCTGTTTCTTCTGAGGAGCCCAAGGACACGAAATCTCTCGCATAAACCTGTGCTGGGTGTTTTACCCTCTCTACTATTCTCTCCAAGCCCAGGGGATGACCTTTGTCCACTGAATGCTACCTTCCTTTGCCATGCAGTTTCTACTTTGGTTTGTCCAGTGAGAGAGCTCAGCAGAAGAATGGAAGGCGGGAGGAGAGTGAGGTCATGATATTTTACTCTTGTTCTTCCTTACCTGGCTCAGAATTGGTTGTCTTTCTCTACTGAAGCCCACAGCTCCTGTCTGCAGCCTTCTCCTATAGCTACTGTTCTTGCCAGGTTCTGGTGGCACCTTCAGATCTAGGCGTGATAAGGGCACCATGTTGTTTTTAGCTCCCAGAGTGCTCCACTCTTCCTTCTGGGTTTTCTTAAACTCAGTTTGCACCTCTGCAAACAGCCCTTCGTTAAACTGTCTTCAGTTACCCTATTGGAATGCATGTGAATTGCTTCCCGCTGGGCCCTGGCTGATACAAAGACTAGACAGAATGATGTGCATTCCTCCATATCATCTCTCTCTCTCTCTCTCTCACACACACACACACAGAGACACAGACACAGACACACACACACACACACTTTAAGAAAACAGTGACGGTGTTTATGCAGAAAATTTATAGAGTAGGCCTATCCAGTGTTGGGATTTGTGGTGAGTGCATTATGAAGTCACTTCTTATGATTCCTATGCCAGATAATGCATCCATCATTCAAGGTGGCAAGCCCCTGAAATTACATCAGATTTACAACATAATAAACTTTCATTAAGATGAAGCTACATGAAACTTATTTCTCTTCATTCCTAGGACTAAACAAATGCTGTTTGAATACCTAATGAATCCAGGTCTCACCCAAATTGTTAATGCTGGCATGAGGATTTTAGAGAGGATGCAACCAGGAGCCACAGAACATGCCAGGCCATGGAACATCCTGGACAGCTGAACACTACTTACATTGTTGCCATCAATTTTCTTCAGTCATCCAAAATGGGACACGTGGGGCTGCTTGCTGAGGTTGATCCGTGCTTGCACCCACCATACAGATTCCTGAGTGCATTTTAATCACAGTGTGTCTGGTGCTTTATTGAAGGGTTTACACTGGTTGCTTTTCCCTCTGATATTGCACTGGATAAATCAGTGATGATCATTTGTTAGCATTCCAGAGAGGAAATACCCCAATGATAGGATGGAAATGGTTTGCCAAAAAGCATCTCCTAAGAAGATGTAACTCAGAAACATGGCAGCTTGAACACATGAGTTTCTTTACTCTCTCCCAAAGCCTTACTAAAATGATAGTTAAAGTATGAAAAAGCATACAATCATGAGGACAAAAAGAATAGAAAAGGAAATTATGGCACATAAGAAATTCCAGTAAAATTCTAGAAGCTGGGCTGATGGTAACTGATTTAGTGGATGACAGAAAGATGAAACTACATGCCCGAAAAAGATAACACCAAGAATTGAGCCATTCTGAGGTGCTGGAACATGAAAACCTCAGCTATTGCAGGCGCTGGCTGCCTCTCTGGGTATGGGTACGGGAAGAGCTAGGAATAGGGCAACTGGCTTAAAGTTGCATAAAAGACAGTCGATCCTCTGAACTCTCTCACCCTGTCCTTCTAAGCAAAGCCCTCTTTCCCTAAATTCATCAGAAGCCTGGAGCTTTGGAGAGGCTGAACAGGCTCTGACTTGGGGTATCAGGCACCCATGGAATAGGGATGTTATTCCATACACATGGAAATGAAGTAAGGTTGGCATATGAAATATTGAGACCCCTTGGCCCCCACTGCCACTTGGTTGAGAGGATATTGTTGTCCAGGCTTATCCCCTCCAGGCTGGGATTGAGAGAATTTCTTTCTAAGGAAATTCACCAGCCCAAGATAAAAGATGTACAAATACTGTCAGGTGAGATCCCGAAGAAACAATCAGGTCCCTTCCTGAACACAGAGACCACTAACACCACACAGCTTCCAACAGTTTTTCTTTTTTATGTGTCTCATTTTATAATATGAATCAATAGAAAACGCTTATCTAGACATTTGAGGAAAACTTTATGACAATTACAGAGGGAAGAAAAGAGAAAAATGAACTCAGAGGAAACAGAAGCAGTGCAGAAAGTAGAAGAAAACATATAAACAAAATTAAGTTATTCAGAGACACAAAGGAAGAGGCCACATCCATGAAATAAGAGTAGGCTGCTGTTTAAAAAAAAAAAATCATTCAGGCTGGGCACGGTGGCTCACACCTGTAATCCCAGCATGTTGGGAGGCTGAAGCAAGCAGATCTCTTGAGGTCAGGAGTTCAAGACCAGGCTGACCAACATGGAGAAACCCTGTCTCTACTAAAAAATACAAAATTAGCCAGGCTTGGTGGCATATGCCTGTCATCCCACCTACTCAGAAGGTTGAGGTGGGAGAATTGCTTGAACCTGTGAGGTGGAGGTTGCAGTGAGCCGAGATCACGCCATTGCACTCCAGCCTGGGAAACAAGAGTGAAACTCCATCTCAAAAAAATAATAAAATGAAAAAAATAAATCATTCAAGATTAGAAATGGTTACAAAGTACCCAGGCAACAAGTGAATATGGCAGAAATTTCGTATAAACAGGGATTAAACATTTCAGAGAGGAGAGAAGACCCAATATGAATAGCATCAGCTTTCCCAATAGAAGCTCTGGAAATTAGAAGATAATAAATGTTGAGTAAAAATTATTTCCAGTGTAGAACTTAATACCCAGCCAAAGTGTTGCTTAAGCATGAGGGTAGGATTTACCCTGCCCCCACCACCCCACCTTTATACTGATAAAGATGGAAACCTAAAAAAAGAACTCATAAGTATTCAGGGAATAGATGATTGAACACCAGAAGGAGGCAAATGGAATTCTCAGGATGATGGTGAAGAAACATCTCAGAGTGACTGCAGGGCAGAAGCCTTATTAGAAACCCAGTCTAATTTACAGCAATAAGACTAGAGCTCTAGATCTCTGAGAAACAAAAAATGACTAGGGTATATAGGATAGATTGTCTGATGTATTTAAATTTATTCACAGAAAATTCATATATGTGGAATAATTTGGGGATAAATTATTGGTAGATATGTAGAAAACAGAGCAGACAGAAAAGCAAGGATGTTACCAACTCTTGGAAAAACAAAAAGTTGGTACAAAAGAACTGTAATTATGATAAACCACATGGCCTATGTGTGAATAATGTTTATTAATAATACAATTATAATGTATACAGCAAGTAGTATTGTAACTAAAAACTGTTACATAACTATATCATGAGAATTTTATGTGTGTTGATGTGCATACATGACATACTTAGGAACTGTAAGAGATTTGAATCCTTATTTTCCATAGTTTGAAATCAAACAATATTTTAAGAGGAAATCAGGAAACATTAGTAAATGCAGATTAGTTAGAAACATGGAGGCAAATACCAGAAGAAACAACTAAAAAAGCTGAAAGTGGTTTCCTCTGGGAAGCAGGAATTAGGTATGGGAACAAGGTGAAGCATGGGACCACTATTCCTCATTAGAGGACTTATGGAACTGTTGGCTTTTTCAAAGTATGTGTATATATGTTATTTTGTTAAAAATAATTTTTTAATTTTTTTTTTTTAAATTTTTGAGACAGAGTCTCACTCTGTCACCAGGCTGGAGAGCAGTGGCACAAACTTGGCTCACTGCATCCTCTGCCTCCTGGGTTCAAGTGATTCTCCTGCCTCAGCCTCCCAAGTAGCTGGGGCTACAGGCATGTACCACCACACCCAGGTAATTTTTCTATTTTTAGTAGAGATAGGGTTTCACCATGTTGGCCAGGATGGTCTCGATCTCTTGACCTCATGATCTGCCTGCTTTGGCCTCCCAAAGTGGTGGGATTACAGGCGTGAGCCACCACGCCTGGCCAAAAAATAGATTTAAAAACAATTTTGGAAGAGAGAATCTTTTTTCTTTTTTGGTCATGGTTAAGGAAAAGACCCGTGATCATTATATATTGGTATTGCTTTCTAGGTGTCAGGCACTAGACATGTTAAGCATGTTAATCATGTCTAGTAGGTTAAGCACTTGACATGTATTTTATCATTTAATCCTTTCTACCATCCTGAGATGTTATCTCTTTTATTACTCTTTTATAGATGATGGAATTTAAGTTCAGAGAGGTTAAGTAATTCACTCAAGCCACATAGCTCTGTATGATTCCACAGCCCAAATGCTTGCCTGTCTCCTTTTCTTTTTGCCTGCCATCTCTCCAAAACAGCCAGGCATCTTCCTGTGATTTGCTGCCCTCACAATTTTCTCAGTGAGGCTGTGCTCATGCAGGCATCGCATCTAGAGAACACCCTTTCTTGCTTTCCCTTCTGTCTCCTTACCTTGTTTTCTAAAGATACTCGGGGTTTGACAGGTTCCTGTTCTTAGGAACAGCATCAACCTGGTATGGATGCTACCAACTGAAACAGGTGGAGTCCAGGGTAAGGTGAAATTCAGTGCTGAGGACAACTCTATGTCATTTCCTACTTCTTACTAGCTGCATGACCTTAAGCAGGGTAGCTGACTTTAGTTTCCTCATCTGGAAAATGGGATGATAGTAGTAACTATCTCATCAGATTGTTGCAAAGATTAAATGAGTTAATCCATATAAAGTCCTTACCACTGTGACCGGTACATAGTGTTAGCTGTGGTTATTATTTACAATCAGTACTGACTTACAGTTGACTAACAATGGACAGAAAGTATATGAATCTGAGTGAATCAATCATCAATTTCCTAGAATAAAACATGAAACTGTCCCAGATGCTGTAAACCACAACTCCTTTCCCTCTGGGGTTTTTCCAGGTTGAAAAAACAAAGAATTTTGACCGTTGTCCACCTTCAACCCCTATTCTTTCCTGGGTGTCATCCTTAGATTGGGTTCTCCAGAAAGAGCATGAGGTGGAGATTTGTGTGAAGGAGGCTTTGGGGGCATACACTGGGGAACAAGACGACTAAGGGAGGGAAGGAAATGGGATTGGACGCAGGAAAGAGTTGAACAGTGGTGTGGTTGCAGCAGAGGCCTCAGCAGATCCCATAGGGAGTTCTGAGGCTGGGTTGGCCATACAGATTTGTCTCTAGTTGGGGAATGGGGGTTGGGCCTTTATAAGCACACTAACTAGTCATTGGTTGCAGGTTGTGCCTGGGGTGGTTCACCTTGGCCAGGTACTCAGCTCTAAGCCATCAAAACCAACTCTCTGGGCAGCTGGAGAATGAGTGCCTTAGACATGAAGCTGGGAGAGGGCTGCTCACCATGGCCTCCATTTCAGTGCCCCCCTCTCTCTCTGGCAACTAGCACTTCCATACTGCCCCAGCATCTAAAGTTGGGAAAAAAAGAGAATCCCATAGAATTATGTATCCTGAAGTTTTCACCTATTGTATTAGTTGGAATAGATTAGGTTATGCTGTGGTAACGAATTAACTCCCAATTTGCAGAAGCTTAACACAACAGTTTATTCCTAATATACAGTGCATATTTCACTCAGCTCAGTGCTGGATAAGGGTCTGCTCCATGTAGTGATTCAGGGATCCAGTCTTTCAGGTCTGCCATCTTGCAGCAGACAACCTGGAACCCAGGATTTCCTTTATTGCAGAGAAAGACAGAAGCAGAGGGTCATTTGCCAACTTGTTTCTACTCAGCAGTCAAGCTTGTCACTCCTGCTCAGACCCCACTTTTCAGACCTATTCATTTGGCCTCGTCTAACCACAAGGGGAACCACAGATAATCAGTGGGCAGCCCATGCTTCTGCTACACTTCACTCAAGGATATTTATGTTCTCTAAGAGGAAGGATGACAGATGAATAACTGCCACCAGAAAAAAGCTAGGCTTGAAGCATCCTTCAAGTCCTACTCTAAATTAGGGACTTTAAATAGCTGCTTGTGAGTGGGCTTCTGGGGATAATGGGCCCTTCAACATTGCATGTAAAATTTTGCATGTGTTACTCATTTTTCTAGGGTAGAAAGTCTGTAACTTTTGAAAGATTATCCAAAGGGGTCTGTGACCCCAAACAAGTTAGAAGGCTCTGCCTTGTAGGTCACTACCTAATGTATCAGCACTTGGATTCACCTACCCAACAAAACAGAGGCTCAAGCTTTCTCTCTCCATAGGTCTCAAGATTTAGATATGTCATTTGGTGACAGGAGCTCCATGTACGGTTACCTTTGTACAGAGCCAGCTGAGCATCTAAAGCATGGTTCCTGACAAAGAGTCTTTCTGTAAAGATCAGGGCTCTGCAATGGGCAATGGGGACCCTGCCTGGGCTTTAGTCTGAACTTTTCTTAACTTCCAAGGTAGACTTCCTTGTTTATTTTATTTTACCTTATCTTATCTTATCTTACCTTACCTTATCTTATCTTATCTTTGAGATGCAGTCTCTTTCACCCTGGCTGGAGTGCAGTGGCGCGATCTTAGCTCACTGTAACCTCCGCCTCCTAGGTTCAAGTGATTCTCCTGCCTCAGCCTCCTGAGTAGCTGGGATTACAGATGCACACCACCACACTCAGCTAAATTTTTGTATTTTTCGTAGAGACAGGGTTTCACTATGTTGGTCAGGCTGCTCTCAAACTCCTTACCTTGTGAATCGCCTGCCTCGGCCTTCCAAAATGCTGGAATTAGAGGCATGCGCCACCACGCCTGGCTCCTTGTTTATTAAATAGATGATCAAGTTAAAGATGGTTTCTTCCAGCTCTAAGTTCCTATGAGTCTGGCTGTAACCAATACCAAAAGTCAGCACAATTCTTTTTTTTTTTTTTTTTTGAGGCGGAGTCTCGCTCTGTTGCCCGGACTGGAGTGCAGTGGCCGGATCTCAGCTCACTGCAAGCTCCGCCTCCCGGGTTTACGCCATTCTCCTGCCTCAGCCTCCGGAGTAGCTGGGACTACAGGCGCCCGCCACCTCGCCTGGCTAGTTTTTTTGTATTTTTAGTAGAGACGGGGTTTCACCGTGTTAGCCAGGATGGTCTCGATCTCCTGACCTCGTGATCCGCCCGTCTCGGCCTCCCAAAGTGCTGGGATTACAGGCTTGAGCCACCGCGCCCGGCCAGCACAATTCTTCTGTAAAGGACCCAACAGTAAATATTTTTAACTTTGGAGGCCACAGTCTCTGTTGCAGCAACTCAACTCTGCCATTGTAGTGTGAGACAGCCATAGATGTTATGTAAATGATGAGTGTGACTGTGTTCTGATAAAACTTGATTTACAAATACAAGCAGTGGGCCATAGTTTGCCGAACCATGATCTACACTAGTGGTTCCCAAAGTGTGATTGAAGGAGTAGTAGCAACGTGACCTGGGAACTTGTTAGAAACGTAAATGATCAGGCTCTAGCCTTATAATCGAGCTGCTTAATCAGAATCTTTGGGGATGGGGCCTTACAAAGGCCTTCAGGTAAAATTCTGATGAATGTTGAAGTTCGAGAATCATGGATTTCATTGAAAAAAGCATCGTGATTCCAGATTCATACAGCTACGTTGCTTGCTCTCTTGCTCAGGTAATGAGGCAGGGAGCGTTAAATAATGTAACTAGGTTTAACACTCCGACTTCCTCGAAAGTCCCCAAATTATATTAATTTCCTCATCTTCCCAAGCAAATGGTCCCTTTCTCTTTTGTTCATCATAATCACTGCTAAAGCTTTTAATATATAAGAAGCAAAAGCTGTAGCTTTTACATGCAAGTTTTCTTCATTATTGTTATTGAGTAACTGATATTACCTTTCATGTGTACCCAGGGATTTCCCTGTAAACAGCAAATAGGTATCTAAAAAAGCAGCCTTTGAATAGTAATAGCGCTTGGCAGTTATGTTGCACTTTCATGACAGGCACTCTGCACATATATCCACTCTTAAAATATGAAGTTATTCACAAATGGAAAGAAATTAACAGAGAATGATGAGTCTGCATCAGAATTCAATTGCAATGAGGCCAGGCACGGTGGCTCATGCCTGTAATCCCAGCAGTTTGGTAGGTCCAGGTGGGCAGATCACTTAAGGTCAGGAGTTTGAGACCAGCCTGGCCAACACAGTGAAACCTCGGCTCTACTAAAAATACAAAAATTAGCCAGGCGTGGTGGTGCGTGCCTGTAATCCCAGCTACTTGGGAGGCAGAAGCATGAGAAATGCTTGAACCCAGGTGTTGGAGGTTGCAGTGAGCCTTGATCACGCCACTGCACTCCAGCCTGGGTGGCAGAGTAAGACTCTGTCTTAAAAAAAAAAGAAAAGTTCAGGCACTGTGGCTCATGCCTGTAAACTCAACACTTTGGAAGGCTGAGGCAGGCAGATTACATGAGTTCAGGAGTTCGAGACCAGCCTGGCCAACGTGGCAAAACCCTGTCTCTACTAAAAATACAAAAATTAGCTGGGCGTGGTGGCAGGTGCCTGTAGTCCCAGCTACTCAGGAGGCTGAGGCACGAGAATTGCTTGAACGCAGGAGGCAGAGGTTGCAGTGAGCCGAGATCGCACCACTGTACCTGCACCCCAGCCTGGGGGATAGAGTAAGACTCTGCCTAAAAAAAAAAAAAAAAAAAGAAAATCAAATGCAGTGAGTTTTGCTGGTTTACAGGAAGGAGTCCCTGGTGGCGGAAGCTGTCCCAGTCATAACTTCATGCTCTGGGCTAGGTGAAGAGAGAAAAAAAAAAAAGTCTTAGAAAGGCTTGGGATCCAGTGCTTTGGGAGGCCAAAGCGGGTGGGTCTTGAGGTCAGGAGATGAAAACCATCCTGGCCAACATGGTGAAACCCCATCTCTACTAAAAATACAAAAATTAGCTGGGCGTGGTGGTGTGTGCCTGTAATCCCAGTTACTCAGGAGGCTGAGGCAGGAGAGTTGCTAAAACCAGGGAGTCAGAGGTTGCACTGAGCCGAGAATGCGCCACTGCACTCCAACCTGGCGACAGAATGGGACTCTTTCTCAAAGAAAAAAAAAAGAAAGGCTTGGGATCATTGTTTCATCAGAGGTATCTTTGTTGTTGTACAACAGGAGTGTAACTGAGTTTCTGCTTCTGCTGTTGACCGGTGCTTCTCTGCCTTGGATTTTCATTTGTGGAATGATGCGTGGTCCTAGTAGATTAGCACCTTATTTATCTTTGTGGATCTTAAATGTTTCACCTTGCACGTGGTAGATACGGCAGGGTAAATGAGAGAATGAATAAATGAACAATGTGTGGGATTTTAGGACCCGGGATAGGCAACCTCATTCTTTGGATTTTCTTCTCGATTCCATACTAGAATGAAACACCACCACCACCTCCTCCTCCTCCTCTTTCTTCATCATTGTCATTGTTATCTTTTTTCTCAGATGAATTCTATTCATCACTAACTTAAAAATTAATCTCTGGGCAAGCACTATAACTGAATTGTGTTTCATTCCAACATAGCATTATTGTATTTACTGATTTTACTGTGGTGGTCTTTGAATGTGTGAATTTGAGCTCAGTCGATAAAGAAAAAAAAATCACCCCAGAATTCCCAAGATATACTTTGGCACGTGTTGGGAGGCTCAGGAATGCTATAGCCATATGCTGGGTTCTGTGTTCCAAATGCAAGACATGGGTTGTGTGTGCCACTCTGGAGCCATCCAGTGGGGCTTCCATCTGGACCCCCCACCCCCACCCTAGGACGGGACTGGGGACACTCTGGCTTATTCTAGAGCAGATGAATCCTAGATGTTCAGAGAAAACAGTTCCAGCTTTTCTCATTTTCCACTCGTGCATTTTCCATTTAGAAACTTTATGATTAATATTTCACAGAAGAACAATTCCTACTTTCACCTTCCCGGATCCTCCCTAATATGAAGTGATCTTGACTTTTCTTCGGCTTGGGCACACAAATTGTTAGTCATTATTTTTGGGTTGATACGGTTTTTGGTGTTATTTGGAGCCATCAGTCCTGCATTACCATCTTAACATTGTATTTTCATCAGAAGAAACTGTAAGCTCTTGGAAGGCAACAGCAAGACACTTCAGGCCTTTCTAAATCCTTCAGAATTTAGCGCCGGTCAGAGGCACACACAGGGGAAATGATTGTCATTTTGAGTAGGTAATAAGCAAATACACCAGTGGTAGTTCTCACCTATTAGGATTTTTCCTAAGTCTGACTTTGGAAAATAGTTAGAACCCAGGTTAAAACAGCAGCTTAATACACATTGCTGCTACCACTGGGGGAATTATTGTGATTTTAAACTTGCATTTGAAGAATATGTTGTTTTGCAAAATGTTTTCACCATTCGTTCGATACAACTTTTGTAGACGATATAAGGTGATTAACAGACAGAGAAACTGAAATCTCACAGAGGAATTTTCTCACTTGTCACATGGTGATCAGATGAACAAATGCCCAAATGGTAAGTGACATCAAAGTATATTTAGGACTAGATTTCGTTTGGAGTTGAAGTCTAATGCTCTTTTTTTTTTTTTTTTTTTTTTAACACTCCTTCAACAGTAAAGGTAGTGGTTTGTGTGGTGTCTCTTAGACGAGAGTTGTTGCATAAGAATTATTGGTATAGCCGTTTCTCGTCCTCAGCTTGGGTCATTTTCAGCATCTGCTCTATTTCCTGGGAGTGAGTTTTTAAAAATATGTATTTTGTTTGATTTTATTTTTTTCTTTTTTGTTACAAATCTTATTGATTTTTAATGTTGTGGATCATATAGAAGTATCTTTTTTTTTCTTTTTCTTTTATTATACTTTAAGTTCTAGGGTACATGTGCATAACGTGCAGGTTTGTTACATATGTATACTTGTGCCATGTTGGTGTGCTGCACCCATCAACTTGTCAGCACCCATCAATTCGTCATTTATATCAGGTATAACTCCCAATGCAATCCCTCCCCCCTCCCCCCTCCTTATGATAGGCCCCGATGTGTGATGTTCCCCTTCCCGAGTCCAAGTGATCTCATTGTTCAGTTCCCACCTATGAGTGAGAACATGCGGTGTTTGGTTTTCTGTTCTTGTGATAGTTTGCTAAGAATGATTTTATTTTTCTCATTTTTATTTTTTACATTTTTATTTCTAGAGACAGGGTCTCACTCTGCCACCCAGGCTGGAATGCAAGGGCATGAACATGGCTCACTGTAGCCAGAGTGAGTTTCTGAAGTCAGCATAACATCCAGGAATTGACTTTTCTATATTGTGACATTCCATCTTTCTCATTCCCTTCCAGGATGTCCAAAACATCCTGTAGCTTCTCCCTTTAGCTACAGAGAAGAAGGAAAAAAAATCCCAGTTCTGCTTCTTGCAGTTGTTGGAAACCTGAGGCAGTAACCTGCCTGAGCCTCAGTTTCCTTACATGCAAAATGGAGATGGAGTGTCACCCAGACATAGCAAGTGTGAGGATTAGATGAGGTACTGGATGTTAAGTGCTTGGCACCATAACTGGCACAGAGTAAGTACTCATTGCATATCAGTCGTTGTTATCATTGATACAGCTGGAAAGATGCACTGAGAAAAAAAGATTTGGGGACAGTGTCATGTATGTAGTAGAAATGAAATAAATAAATGTTTTCTTAATTCTGTTAAATTAGATTTAACTCAGCTTTGTTTTTGAGACGGAGTCTCACTCTGTCGCCCAGGCTGGAGTGCAGTGGGGTGATCTTGATCTTGGCTCACTGCAACCTCTGCCTCCTGAGTTCAAGCGCTTCTCCTGCCTCAGCCTCCTGAGTAGCTGAGACTATAGGCATGTGCCAACACACCTGGCTAATTTTTTTTTTTTTTTTTGAGACAAAGTCTCACTCTGTCTCCCAGGCTGGAGTGCAGTGGTGCAGTCTCGGCTCACTGCAAGCTCTGCCTCCTGGGTTCACGCCATTCTCCCGCCTCAGCCTCCCAAGTAGCTGGGACTACAGACGCCCGCCACCGCACCCGGCTAATTTTGTTTTTGTATTTTTAGTAAAGACAGGGTTTCACCGTGTTAGCCAGGATGATCTCGATCTGCTGACCTCGTGGTCCGCCCGCCTCGGCCTCCCAAAGTGCTGGGATTACAGGCGTGAGCCACCGCGCCGCCATAATTATTTATATTTTTAGTAGAGACAGGGTTTCACTATATTAGCCGGGCTGGTCTCGAACTCCTGACCTCATGATCCTCCCACCTTGGCCTCCTAAAGTGCTGGGATTACAGACAGTGAGCTACCGTGCCCGGCCCTTAACTCACCTTTCTAAAGGAGGCTCATTGATCCAGGGAGTGGTGGGAAACAGGGATCCTTGCCCTGCACATAGGAGAAAGGGAAATTGTGGCAGGACCACAGCAATTAGGATCGATGTGTTAGATGGTGTGTGTTCCTTCTTACAAAGCCTGGTGATGCTAGCTTGTGAAATAGGGAAATGCAGTACCTCCTCTACGTTCGTGGGAGAAGATGAAGAGTAATCCTAGCTCTGGATGTTGCCTTCCTTCCAGGAGTAGGGGATTGGCCCAATTCAGGTGCACAATGTGCATGGATGTAAATCCGATAATGTTGTTCCTTAAAAAAAATAAAGCAAGCAGGCCGTACCGATTGCTTATATGGACAGCTGGCGCACCTTAAGAAGTGCGAACGGTTCAGGCGGGAATGTAATAAGGCCTAGGAAAGTGGCAGCATGAAAGGGATGACCTTTATTTGCAATCATGGCTGAGATTTACAGTTTATTACTGATAGCTTTTATAAAGAGCCATTCAGTTCAGAGGTGAGAGGTTTGTCATCTGGAAATGCAATTAACTTTACCTTATCCCAATCCCCCTGGTCTTAGTGTGAGAGCCGCATTCGAGCACTTCAGCAATATCATGATTTCCCCTCTAATTTCATTTCTGTCTATTGCATCCCCAGGTCCCTGGCATTAACGCAGTTGCATATTTTTACTATTATTATTTTCTATTATTGCTACTCCCTGTCATTGATAGCCAGAAGGCACTTGTGTGTATGTGTGTGTGTGTGTTTTTAAAGATCTAAATTATTTGATTTCTAAAAGAGGAAACCTCAAAGCATAAAGCTGTTTTTAAACCTCAGCAGTTAGAGTAGCGCATAGAAGCGGGGCATGTCGTCTTAGCTGTCTGAAATTAATTACGGAAATGGAGAGGTTGTGGGAAGGTGGAGTTGTTATTTTACATAAAGACGGTAAGCTAACAGTTTAAGCTCTCCTAGTCCTGCACACTTCAGTGACAGACACGCTATGCAGAGAAAGACGCCTGCTCCCCATGCCTGCTCAGACCCAGGAGGATGTGGAGGAAGCACAACACGATTTGAAACATGAAAAAATGAAAGCGATTTTGGCACCCCTGCTGTGTGTGTATGAGAAGTCCCGAAAGGTCTATTTTTGTTTCACAGGTTCAGTTTTATGACCCTCTCTTGTCTGTTAAGTCAGGTCTGCAGGAATTTAAGAGCCAGACACAAAAGCAAGAATTTAGTACCTTTTGCCAGTTGGTTTAGGTTATTTGAAATATAGCCTAGTATATTTTCCACACTAGGCTGCTGCCAGATAGATCAGAAAAGGGAAGTGGCTCCAAGAGTCTACATCCTCAGATTTTTCAACCTCTCCAGAATTGACGGAGAGGAGCAGGGTTCTATCGGGGGCTCCATCACTTAAAGGCACATTGAGGCTCTGGCAAACCCCCTTCTGCCTCCAGAAAAACCCTACACCTGCCTGATAAAAAAATGGAGGGGGCTTTTACAAATTTCTAAGCCTCTATCTGAAAACTATTTTCTCTGGGGTAAGGTAGAGCCGAATAATTACTACCCCTGTGTTTTTCATCCCGATTTTATTGTGGCTATTATTTTCATCAGTGTTAGAGGTTAATATCCCTATTTTTCCCCTCCACTGCCTAAATATAACTGGGGCTCAGCACACGGCCGAACCAGGTAGTGAAGGAAATAGCCTTGCCTCCAAAAGACGTTTGGATTAGCCCGTCTGAAATGAGGGTTTGGGGCCCTAGGGTAAGAATTACCATGCTGCAGCTGATAGTGGATAGATTTAAACCCATAGTATTTCTTTTCTCAGCTGAGAGAGGTCGGGTTAAAAGATTCAGAAGGTGAATAGAGCATGAAACGATGCGCTTATATAACTATATTGGTGCTACAATAGGATGGCCTCACTAAGAATAAAAGCATCTAAGAGCCATTTTTAATAGGAAGAAGGAAAAGCGGAGACCTCTCAGTTGTACTTTCTTAAAGAACTCTTTGCAGTCAAAGCAGGGTTGGAGGTGCTTACCTTGAGGGACTGTGCTAAACTTGAGAAGGATATTCTCAACGGCGCTTTCCCATAGGAGTACCTTGAAAATTTACTTTTGGAAATCTCACGCTTTGAATCTTGTTTGTCCCTTAAGCTGTGTCTATACTTGAAATGGAATGAGAGGAGGTGAGGGTAGAAGCAGAGTACTGTTTCCATGGCTGCCAGTAGAGTCCAGCGAGATGATGTCTGAGCTTAGACCAGGGTCCTGGCGTGGAGATAGGGAGATGGAAAAGGATGTAAGATGAATTTTGAAGGCAGAGTGTTCCAGACATACTTCCAGATTAAATATGATTAGGAGTAATTCATGCAAGGTTCAGGTCCCGAAATAAGTCCCAAGAACAACTTCCTGGAGCAAATGCATTCATTTACATGCACTGCTCACTCACAGTTCCAAATGCTACAGAGTTGAAAAATCACTCCCACTAAGAAAACCACCGTATTCTGACTGATAAACCGAGATTGTAGCCAGTTAGCATCTGTGGCTCAGTGATGTTGCCCAGCTGTTCCTTGTGTAATGGATGCCTCAAGCTGTGGAGCGCAATGGTGCATGACTATTACCTTCACAAATGGCACCATCTTTGGGGGATGCATAGACAAGCATGTTCATTACTTAGGATTAGCATCATTAATAGATACAGTGATATGAAGATTGAGTCTGTAGATAAGTCAGGTGTTTACATGTAGGAAGAATAGAGCATATGGGTATTTGTTTGGATACCTCTGGGACACCCAACGCTGGGATCCTGGTGAGTCATGGGTATAGTTGTTTTAAAGCCAGCATGGACTGTTAAGGCAACAATGAGGGTCATGAAAGGGATGAACTCAAATTCCCTTTCTCTCAACCTTCATTCATTCACGAAGTACCTAACACCATGCTAGGCCATGGGGATTCTACAGTGAATAAGAAAATAGACAATGTCCACCCTTACCCATTACAAAAATGAATTTGGAGAGTTTTTGGACCAAGGAGTCATGAGTAAATAATGAAAGTGAGATTAAAGAAAGCTTAGTGTCTTTTCAACTTTTATTTTTTTAGAGACAGTATATTGCTCTCTCAGCTAGGCTAGAGTGCAGTGGCACAATCACAGTTTACTGCAACCCCTGGGCTCAAACAATCCTTCTGCCTAAGCTCCCGAGTAGCTGGGACTACAAGCATATGCCACCATGCCTGGCTAATTTTTTATGTTTTTGTAGAAACAGGGTCTCATTATGTTGCCCAGGTTAGTCTTGAGCTCCTGGCCTCAAGAGATCCTCCTAACTTAGCCTCCCAAATTGCTGGGTTTACAGGCATGAGCCACTGCATCTGGCCTCTTTTCAACTTTTTAAAAGTGTTGTACCAGGGAATGTTGGAGTCCCTTGGTACTGAGCTCTAAACCCTCTCTCCTTTCTCTACGTTTGCCCCCTAGGTGTTTTCATCAACACCCATGGCTTTATTTACAATCTTCATGCAACTAACACTGAAATGTATATGTCACGTGATTCACTTCTGCACTATGCCCAAATGCTTGCTCCTATATCTCCATCTGAGACAGGCCTTCCCAGATGGCCCTCTCTCTGTCCCTTTCCTTGCATTCAGGCTTTCCACGGAAACATTATTATGTAGATACTTGTTAATTGTTTGTCTCATCCACTGGAATGGAAGCCTCAGGTGGACAGAGCCTTATTCACTGCTTATTCCCAGAGACAGAACCAGGGCCTGGTTCATACTGGGAGCTCAGTAAGCGTGTATTGGACACATAAAGGTGAGGACCAGCTGTTCTCCATCTCCACTGATACAAAGAGTTTGATGATAATGGAAAATGTAGCAGAAGGGATGGGGAGAACTGCTGCCTGGCGGTGAGGTCTGAGGATCATAAAGAAAGGGAGACTATGGGACGCAGCTGCCTGGGATGGCACCCTCCTCTAGAACTTTCTGTGATGGTGGAAATGTGCCATATCTGTGCTGCACAACTTGGTAACCACTAGCCACTGTGGCCATTGAGCATTTGAGATGTAGCTAGTGAAACCCAGGAACCAAATTTTAAACTTGATTTGATTTTTGTTCATCTTATTTCCATTTATTTGCTTGATTAATTACTTTCATTAACTTTGAGTGCCCCATGTAGCTAATAGCCACTGCACTGATCAGCATGGGTCTAGGGACCCCAAATCCTCTGCTTAGGATAGCATGACACAGCCAGGTCCTGGAGCTGAGACCAAAAACAAATGTTCCTGATTTTAGAAATAAATGCTCTGAGATCTCTGCAGGTAGTGGGAGTATGGGAAATGAGTCATGTCTTTCAAGATGCCTGGAGATTCTCCCGAAGCAAGAATTTTCTAAGAACAGGGTCTGATATGCAGTAGTAATTAGACATATGTATCTAGTGGCAGCCAAATTAGATAGCTCAGAAATGGACACACATCCGTATAACATCCCATGTGAAGTTATTATAGAATCAAATGGCCAGGTGAAGAATACCATTGAGAGATAGGAGCTGCAGGCCAAGGATGAGATGCAGTTGTGCTAAATACACAGTTCCATACTCAGGCAGGGATTCAAACAGCCAAGATCCAAGTGAGAACAAGACTAGCTAACTGCAGAATGGACATATCTGAAAGACACCTAAGGCAGAAAGTAGATGACCAGCCAAATGAGGTATGCACAGTGATATGGTTTGGCTGTATCCCCACCCACATCTCATCTTGAATTCCCACATGTTGTGCGAGGTACCTGGTGGGAGGTAATTGAATCCTAGGGGCAGATCTTTCCCATGCTGTTCTCGTGATGGCAAGTAAGTCTTACGAGATCTGATGGTTTTATAAGGGGGAGTTTCTCTGCACAAGCTCTCTCTTTGCCTGCTGCCATCCACATAAGATGTGACTTGCTCTGCCTTGCCTTCCACCATGATGTGCGGTCTCCCCAACTGTGTGGAACTGTGAGTCCAATAAACCTCTTTCTTTTGCAAATTGCCCAGTCTCAGGCATGTCTTTATCAGCAGTGTGAAAATGGACTAGTACACACAGCAATGCCAATTCCACTTTCAAAGGAAACGGCTGTGGCGAGGGGGTGGAGGTGGAGAACTGGATGGTTCTGCCTCACCCGAGAAGATTCTAACCACATCTGGAAAGTTAGCTGTGGCTCACATCCCCACAGTTTAAGAGGGAAATAAAATGTAGAGAAAAGAAAAGAAAGGCCACAAAAATGATATGAATGTTGGGAGAACAAACTTGAGTGAACTGACTGAAGAAGTAATTTATATTCTCCCAGAAGAAAGGCCTCCGTGGGGGAGGTGACCACAGTCTATAAATACTTTCAGGGCAACCATATCACCATATCAGTAAGAGAAAAGGATTAGTCACTACCTTCCGGGATGTCAGGGACCAAGAGCCATGGCCTACAGTGAAGCGAAAAAAAAATATTGTAGCCATTAGTAAAAAAAAAAAAAAAAAATTCGTAAGGACTGGACGGTGAGCAGAGTTCTCTAGGGAAAGAAGCCAAGTCCTGTCACTACATTCAGAAGCTGATCAAGTGAGATAGCAATGGAAATGAAAGGAACATCAGACTAGGGACTCTTATGTCCTGTGAAATAATTGGTCTGATAGGGCTGGATTCTGTCTTTGGCTGTGGCGCATGTGCACAGCCTCAGAGGAAGGTAAGACCTCGGCTTGGTATTTCTCCAGACCTGTTGAAGTCAGGTCAGTGAGGAAAATTCCCTACTGACCATTGCTTTACATAGGCCCTGAGTTTAGAAGTTTCATGTGGTATGACCTCATTTGTCCATGCCCTCCTCATCTGCATGCTTGTTTCTTCTGACCAGCTCTGCTGTGGGAGTTAGGCTGAGTCAGGGACCAGGGTGCCAGCTGTTGGGGCACCATCACCAGGATCTCTTGCTTAAGGGGAAGGTGATCCTGTAGTACCACTTGGAAACTTCCAGGATTCATCCTGGTCCTACTGAATCCACATAGACAAAGCAGGGCTGTGGTTATATTGGTAGGGATCATCAAAATGCTTGAATTCACCCCTTGCCTGTTTGCTGAGGACTTTCTGAATTGATCATCTCCTGAATTTTCCCATCATCACCCCAGTCTCTAGCATCCTTGACCTTTGTGTTCCAAAGAGCTTTAGAGCTCATCTTGTATTTTTCACAGTGAGAAAACCAAAGCCCAGAGATGTGAAGTGACTTGCTCAAGATCCACAGCTAGTTAGGAGCTAGACCAGACTCCTCAGTCCCAGTCCTTTATCTTCTTCATGACAGTGTCTTACCTTGCAAGGGGAGAAAAGTAATACATCCATCCATCCATCCATCCATCCATCCATCCATCCATCCATCCCATATTGATATTTATTGTCTTCTATAGAAATGCCCTCTATATAGCTCTGTGTTAAACTCAGCAGCTATGTTGGGGAATGAGTTGAAATATGCATCAGATACAGACTGTAGCTTCAAGCATGATCATCTTCAAAGCAGAATGTGCCCACCTCGAGGGGTGCAGAAGACAATTCAATGGGGATATCATAAGAAAATGTTAGGGCTTCTATTTACACTTATTTGGCCTCATCCTTGGAAAATGTCTACTATCTGGTTCCAGATAGCAATGCTATTTTCTTGTTTATTTTGGTTGATCATCTCAATATCTTAGTTACTTTTTATGACTCTTATGCTTGAGAGTGATATTATTATCTAAATGTTTTGTTTGACATTGACATTAACACATAATTGATCATCCTAGAAAGGTGGTGGTATAATTTCTGTGGTGGTTGTAACAAATTACCTTAAGCACAGTGGCTTAAAGCAATACAAGTTTACTATTTTATATAGTTCTGGACTTTATAAATTCAAAATGGGTCTTCCTGGGTGAAAATTATTTCTTTCTGGAGGCTCTGTGGGAGAATCTGTGTCTTCTCTTTTTCCAGCTTCTGTGACTGTCCCCATTCTTTGGCTCATGGTTCCCTTCCACTTTCAAAGCCAGCAATGGCTGGCAGAGTATTTCTAACATTGCATTACTCTGACTCTGATTCTTAAGTCACCCTCTTCCGCTTTATGGGCCCTTGTGATTACACTGGACCAATTGCAATCATCCAGAATAATCTCCCTATCATCAGGTTATCTGATTAGCAAACTCAATTCTTTCTGCCACCTTAATTATCCTTTGCCATGAAACGTAACACATTCATAGATTTCAGAGATTAGGGTGTAGATATCTTTAGGGGACCATTATTCTGCCTACCATGGATGGTAATCAATCATCACATCTGAGTGCACTATTATCATAAACAATATAACATCACTACTTTCTTTAATCACACACTTAAGCCATCTTTTCCTTTGGAGCTGTAGCTGTGCACTGGGGAGAGAGTTCTGTTGACCACTGGAGCCAAATAAATGGTTCAATAATGGGCAATTCAAAGGGACAGGGATTATGGATAATAATCCTAGGATTCTTCCATGTCCTGAACCCTGGGTATATATGTAGGATAACTGGGTTGTTGATATAACAATAAATCTCTGGCATAAAACATGGGTTTCCTTTTAAATATCTTTCAGCTTCAATAAAGAAGTAGTTTCAGTGGTTGAAAACGTAGAAATTCCCATTTTACATTTTAAGTCACTTTTTAGCTGTAATAGGTTTTTGGATTGTCATTGATTTTCTGTATTTGTAGAAAACCAAATAACTGCCTAATCTGGAACTCCTGCATATAAATATAGATGTTCATGCCTATTAAAATTTGAATAAGAATGGTAGCATGGTGCTATTAATTCTGCAAGCATTTGATGAATTTGTGTAATATAGTGTACATTACAAACTAACACAACACTACTATGAAATGTCATTATGACATTTTCCAGGTAGTATTTTCAATCAGTCTGAAAGAGCTCGTTAGGGGCCTAGCAGCTTGCAAGGGTTTGCTAGGTGGCTTACAGATTTACTTAAATCCTCATGAAGTTTATGATCTAAGTCAGAGGGGCCACCGTATGTGACAGTAGAAAGTACTTCTAGTTCTGATTCTGTTTTAACTAGCTGTGTAAAGCTGGGAAAATTTCTTGATATCTATGAGTCTTAGATTCCCAGTCTACCAAGTGGAAAGGTTACCCAGGAACTTCATCCAAGGTCAGGGTCAGGCTTGCCAGATTCAGCAAGTCAAAATACAGGATGCCCAGTTTAGTTCGAAGTTCAGATAAGCAATGAATCCTTTTTTAAGCACATGCCCCAAATATGGCATGGGGCATATTTGTACCAAAAATGATTCATTGTTTATCTGAACTTCGAACTAAACTGGGCATCCCGTATTTGTGCTTGGCGAGATAAAGTAAGTTTCTGGTGTGTGGGTTCACTCTGCCTTTCCCTCAGCTAGAACAGACATCTGTCCTAGTGTGCATGAGTACAGCTTTCAGTTTCTCTCAATGCATTGCTGTAGGTCGCCGCTACTCATCACTTGTAGTTGGCATGGATGATAAAATCCAGGCTCAGTAAATATCTGTGGAATGAAAGAGTAGTTGGTATCCCTAATTTAATCTGTTAGCTCAAGTCCATTTCTAAAGTTTGATGATTCTATAACATTTACATAACGTAAATAGAAATAAAGACAAACAACAGGAATGTATTAATATAGACAAGAAAAAGGTTATAGGCAAACTGTAGAGAGATTGATTGGAATGTTTATCTCAGGAAGGATTAAGGTGACACTCAACACCTCTCTTTTCCTATTGAAAGGTAATAGCTTGAAACAGAAGATAGGATTTTAGGTCTAGCTGAGATTTGAAGAGTAATACATTGCAGAACTATCAGAGGGGTTGGGCTCAGGGAATACTGGTTAATAATATAAAAGTAACATTGAGTGATAACATAAAAGTTCAATTTTTTAAGCGTTCTGGTATTTTCCACTGGTGTCTCCACATCTGCTCCCATCCTTTCTTACCCTCCTTTGTGCCCAGGAGGTCAACCAGAGTGGACCATGTTAGTGGGTCTCATTGCTTTCTGGTTTCCAGCTGGATTTGACAAATGGAAGAAAAGTCCCATTAAGGGATTGAAATTTATAATCTAAGACAGAAGAAACACAGTCTTGGGATCAAGACTGGATTAGAGAGTGAGAGGAGGGAAAGGTTGGGGTGTTTATTCCACAGTAAGTGGCCAAGGGTTGGTAGCATCACTTTGACCAAAGGCCCTGGGTCCTTTCTGGTACCCTTCTCATGTGGCTACTCTTCTAAAGTTGTAGGAATTACCCATGTGCCATGCCTCTTCAGATCTAGGGAGGTAAAAGTTGCCTAAGTTTGCTAGCATTAAGGTGCTTCATCCTGTCTTGTTTCCTTGAACTCTGCCTCACCTTTATAATTAGTCCCTTTGTTGTAATCTCAAATAATTTTGAGAGTGCTATCTGCTTCCTGATGAGGCTCTGACTGGTACAAATGGGTACTGCTATCAGCTGATTACATGAGACTGTAGGTCTCACAGTGATTAAGTCTCCCATCCCAGATCACATAGCTCATAAGTGGCAGAACTGAGACCCAATACCTCTAGGTGAATTTGAAAGAAACAAGAGAGAAGAGAATGGACGCAGGAAGATCCACAAGGAATCTGGCCGTGGTCTTGGATCTATGTAATATGTTTTTCTTAATTGTCCTGGAAAATATTCCAAGAAAACAAACCTACATCACCATCCATTATATCTCGTTTTCTATTTTGGGAAGGTTGGAAAAAGAATTCTTCTTTTGTGTTTATTCTTTCTTAGCTCAAGAAAACTTAGAAATAAACAGTAAGGATAATCTCCAAATCTTATAATTCTCACGTAGTACTCTCTACTTTACAACACGTGCTTCTGGTACCTGTAGTCCTCATCACTTTTCTTCAAGTCTGTATAATTTTACCTTATAAAGAGAAGATTCTTCTGCTGAGCATAAATGTATTCTTGATAAAGCATTATTATGGACAAGTAGAGTGATATATTAGGTTGGTGAAAAAGTAATTGCAGTTTCTGCCATTAAAAGTAATGGCAAAGGCTGGGCGCAGTGGTTCACACCTGTGATCCCAGCTCTTTGGGAGGCCGAAGTGGGCAGATCACTTGAGGTCAGGAGTTTGAAACTAGCCTGGCCAACATAGTGAAACCCCGTCTCTACTAAAAATACAAAAAACTGAGCCAGGCGTGGTGACAGAAGCCTGTAATCCCCACTACTCAGGAGGCTGAGGCAGGAGTATTGCTTGAATCTGGGAGGTGGAGGTTGCAGTGAGCCGAGATTGCGCCACTGCACTCCAGCCTGGGCAACAGAGTGAGATTCCATCTGAAAAAAAGAAAAAAAAAATAAGTAATGGCAAAACCCGCAGTTACCTTTGCATCAATCTAATGCTCAACACCATAAATGTCCTCTGAGATAATGATTTTGAATGGCTTGGAATTAAGTCACTTTTCTCAGATCAGACCATTTTCCATGAGCTTCCTTTAGTGCCAGCTAACCTGGGCACAGTGAGTAGTGACAACTCCTGGGGACCCATGTCACTTCCGGTCTGCAGTCTTGCCCTGAGTGACGGGTGCTTTAAACAGCTGGACTGACTGTTACGTTTCCACTCACCCTCTTACGCATTTCTCACTTACTCCACCATCCCCCATCATTCTTTCTCCACCAAAGCTAGCTCCAGAGCATCAGCTCTTCTTGAATGTTAACACTTTCTAAGTTTCTTCTTCATTCCCATTGATACTTGCTAGGATAGGATCCATTGGTGGCCCCAGATGCACGAGTGATACTGGCAAAGCAGAAATGGGTTATGGATGTCAAAGTGATGCTGCTATCCCTTATTCTTGGATGGAGAAGTTTGATGATGCCCAGAAAGATCCAGCATGCCCTAGGGGATATAGCTGAGCCATTTATTTCAGCAGAAGAAACAAGAGATTTTAAGTTAAAATATCTTAAAATTGTGATACAAGGAGCCAGCAGGCCTTTGAGGACAGGTAGGGGTTACATTACCTATGAAAAAGTTGCTGCTGCATGGTTTTATTTTAGCTAATTTTATAAAACTGGATTTTATGCATGCTGTCACTGTGGGGGACTAAAGTGACATTGGAACGGAATTCTTTTTCCGTAACGGAGTTTATTGGGGGCAAGGGGTGGGATTGGGAGAACTTTTTTCTTCAATGTCATATGATGCATCTGTGTGAAAAAAATTCTGCTCCAGGGACTAAATAGGTCAGGAGCTTTAATTTTTCTTTTCTCCCCAATTCCTAAAACCTGAAACTGTATTGAAATGAACTGAGAGTAAGCCTCAGGCTTTATTCTACTTACTATCCATATAACTCAGTCACAGCAGCCAGTCTTACATGAGCCTCCTGGCCAGAGCCAGTGGTATGGCCAAGGGTTGGGGCAGAAACGCATGAACCAGGTTTCAGAACATTCATCTCCATCCAGGAGAACAGAGCACCTTTACTTGGCGTTGAAACTTCTTTCACAGTTGTATCCAAACTAAGCCCATTATTTTTCGTGGAACTCAAAAACTAGACCTGCGATTTTCTGTTCTGTGTGGAGCAAAGAATTTGGGCAGTGTTTTCCCAAGTTAGTTTGGACTGGTAACTGGCCTTGAACCGAAAATGAACTGAATGACTCTGGTCACTACTGAAATGAAAATATAACTGACTCAAGCCCCAGGTATCCTCTCTTGATGTTTGATTTAAAGTCTAAATGGAGGCATTTGGCCCAAGAACCAAGAACACTTGATCCACAGCCTTAATGAGCCTCACAATTCTTTCTATTCTATCTTGTGTCAATCAAGTACGAAAGCAGAACGTTGTCTCTGAAGGTAGTTAGATCAGTATATGAGATCAGAATTACTGCGTGCTTCACCAAGTGATATTTCCTCCATATACACACATTTTAAAAAAGGTAAAGATATTTTAGTAACTCAAAATGTTTCCTATTCAAACAAGACAAATTAGCATTGCAAAAACAACCACCACCCATTTGCTCTAAGGAATTTTTTTTTTTTTTTGTAACCGTTAGGTACTCACTTCGCTTGCTTGGGTAACCCATGAGACAGATCAATCAATGTGAATGAGTTTTGTTTTGTTTTTTTTAAAGTATCCTCCTGGGAGCAGGAGGGCAAGGCTAGGATTTAAGGGAAGAGAAGGTGACCTTTTAGCAACTTGGAGAAGGAAATGAAAGGCAGATATTTCAGGGAAGAGGAAAGAGGAAGAAATAAAGTTGGGGTAATACCCTAGAGAAAAATGGGGATGGGAGAAGAGTCTTTAGATCAAACTGTGTAGACTGTTTATCCTGATCCAGATGTTGAGATAATCCTAAACTGGTGAGGCATTGACTTCTAGAGGACTCAAAATGGAAGATTTAAAATCTGACTGCCTGTCAAATCCAAGACGCATAGGTATCAGAGGGTTAAGAGCTGGAGATGGAGATGAATTTAGGGAGAAGCAGGGTGGCTTAGGCTCCTAAACTTTGGGACCTCAAGTCACTGGTTTGTGTCTACATGGCAGTATTCCACAGGCTCTCTACTGTGTTTGCTTTTAGAAAATTTCCCACCTGCTCTTTCTTTGGTTGTTCCTTTTCTATACCTTCATTTTGGCCAAGCATCCCACATGGCTGGACTGTTGAACATAGAGAGCTCTCCTGCCTTCTCATCTTGAGCCAGGGATCATTCCCTTTTGTATTGGCTGTTTTCCTTGGAAGCGTGAAGCGTGAGCTTTAATCAGTTTATAGAGCCACTGACCTAATTTTACATCTGCAATAAGATCACTATGAATTCTCTGCTTCCCCATGGAGGATAAAGCTCTGCCTTCCCCCTCCCCTCTGCAGTCTTTCTTTGTGATGGACATTAGAGAGCCTGGCAGGTTCTGTTCCACACTGCATCGCTCCAAGAGCAAATTTATTTATATATTAATTTTATATAAAAAAGATTTCTCATAGGGAGCCAGAGATTGAATCACAGGCAGAAACCTGATTTGAGGTTGAAGGCAGGATGGCAGCAAGCGATGTCAAAGAGCAAAAACGTTGGGGGCGAGAAGTGAGCAGGGATTGGAAATTTGCTTCCAAAGAGCTCTATATCTCTCTCCCTCTGGAGTCTGACACACAGGCACAGCTTGCGTATTAGTTTTCTGTGCCCGTGTAACAAATGATCACAAATGTAGTGACTTAAAACAATACCCATTCATGATCTTACGGTTTCTGTAGGTCAGGAATCTGGGGCCCTGCTGAGCTGGGTTCTCTGCTCAGAGTCTCACAAGGTTGAGATCAAGGTGTTGATTGGGCTGTGTCCTTATTTGGAGGATCTACTAGGGACGGATTCACTTCCAAGCACGGCCCTCCTGCCCGCCGCCACTGGTTGTTCACAGAATTCATTTCCTTTTCGGTT
Source organism: Colobus angolensis palliatus (assembly GCF_000951035.1). NCBI lineage: Eukaryota > Metazoa > Chordata > Mammalia > Primates > Cercopithecidae > Colobus > Colobus angolensis. The sequence continues at coordinate 2,259,471 of NW_012112697.1, forward strand.
GTAGAATTTATGGCAGCTTGCCTCTTCAAAGCCAGCAAGGGAGAGGGAGAATCTTTGCTGCTTAGTCTCTGACCGAGGACCCTCTTTTAAAGGACTTCCCTGATTAGGTCAGGCCCACCTATGATAATCTCTTGATTAAAGCCGCCTGCTGAGAGATGTTAATTATATCTGCAAAATCTTGTCACCATTGCTATATTCTCTCAATAAGAAGTAAGTAACAGGTTCCACACCCACTCAAAGGGAGGGAGTTATATGAGAGTGTGACTCATTGAGTGTCACCTATGGGTGTGTCCCCCATACCTCATCAATGCTCCAAAATGCCCAGGGTCCCCAAAAACCTCACTGTTAACTCCACCCTATTATTTTAAGCTATTAAATGTGGTTAAAGGAACAGGAAAAGAAGTGTCTTTCAGAATAGCTTACAGTTCCTTCCTGCTTGGCAGAATCATTTGTGAGTTGACATAAATGGGTTCATGCAGATAATAACCAAGAAATGGGAAGACATTAATTAGAACTGATTTACAATTACACACCTCACTCAAGCCCATTAGTTACATTCTGTTTTTCCAAATGGCTTTCATTTTGTGATTGCCCCAGACTTTTAAAGATTTGGTAAGGTTTGGTATCAGCCTTCTCCAAGGCCTTTAATACATGATAGGTCAATTTCAAAGAGGGATAATTTTTTTTGTAATTAGGAAATTATATTTTATAACACTGTATCCTGTACACTGAAGACTCCTAATTTGTTTCTGTAAAATCTTAATTTTTAAGGACTTAATGTATGAGAACTTAAGACAAGGTAAACAGATTAAGCAATATTTTATTTCTAATACATTAGTGGGGAGATATTTAGGGGAAGGAATCACACTTTCCTTTTAAAAAGTTTTTTATTAATATTTTAAGTTCCAGGGTACATGTGCAGGATGTGCAGGTTTGTTAGTTAGGTAAACATGTACCATGATGATTTCCTGCACCTATCAACCCATCACCTAGGTATTAAGCCCAGCGTGTATTAGCTATTTGTCCTGATGCTCTCCCTCCCTCTGCTCCACCCCATCAGGCCCCATTCTGTGTCGTTCCCCTTCCTGTGTCTATGTGTTTGCACTCTTCAGCTCCCACTTGAAAGTAAGAACATTTGGTATTTGGTTTTCTGTTCCTGTGTTAGTTTGCTGAGGATAATGGCTTCTTGCTCCATCCATGTCCCTGCAAAGGACATGATCTCATTCCTTTTTATGGCTGTATAGTATTCCATGGTATATATGTACCACATTTTCTTTATCTAGTCTATCATTGATGGGTATTTGGGTTGATTCCATGTCTTTGCTATTGTGAATAGTGCTGGAGTGAACATACCTGTGCATGTATCTTTATAATAGAATAATTTATATTACTTTGGGCATATACCCAGTAATGGGATTGCTGGGTCAAAGGGTATTTCTGGTTTTAGATCTTTACGGAATCGCCACACTGTCTTCCACAATGGTTGAACTAATTTACATTTCCACAGCCTCTTCAGCATCTGTTGTTTCTTGACTTTTTAATAATTGCCATTCTGACTGGCATGACTTGGTATCTCATTGTGATTTTGATTTGCATTTCTCTAATAATCAGTGATGTTGAGCTTTCTTTCATATGTTTGTTGGCCACATAAATGTCTTCTTTGGAGAAGTGTCTATTCATGTCCTTTGCCCACTTTTTAATGGTGTTGTTTTTCCTTGTAAACTTGCTTAAGTTCTTTAAAGATTCTGGACATTAGACCTTTGTCAGATGGATAGATTGCAAAAATTTTCTCCCATTCTGTAGGTTGTCTGTTTGCTCTGATGATAGGTTCTTTTTCTGTCAGAAGCTCTTTAGTTTAATTAGATCCCATTTGTCAAGTTTGGTTTTTGTTGCAATTGCTTTTCACATCTTTGTCATGAAATTTTTGCCCGTGCCTATGTCCTGAATGGTATTCCCTAGATTTTCTTCTAGGGTTTTTATGGTTTTGGGCTTTACATTTAAGTCTTTAATCCACCTTGAGTTAATTTTTGTACAAGGCATAAGGAGGGTGTCCAGTTTCAATTTTCTGCATATGGCTAGCCAGTTACCCCAGCACCATTTATTACATAGGGAATCCTTTCCCCATTTCTTGTTTCTGTGGGGTTTGTTGAAGATCAGATGGTTGCAGATGTGCAGTCTTATTTCTGCGTTCTTTATTCTGTTGCACTGGTCTATGTGTCTGTTTTTGTACCAGTATTATGCTGTTTTGGTTACTACAGCCTTGTAGTATAGTTTGAAGTCAGGTAGCATGATGCCTCCAGCTTTGTTCTTTTTGTTTAAGATTTTCTTGGCTGTGTGGGCTCTTTTTTTTTGGTTCCATATGACTTTTAAAATAGTTTTATCTAATTCTGTGAAGAATGTCAGTGGGAGTTTAATGGAAATAGCATTGAATGTATAAATTACTTTGGGCAGTATGGTCATTTTCACAATATTGATTCTTCTTATCCATGAGCATGGAATGTTTTTCCAGCTGTCCTCTCTTATTTCCTTGAGCAGTGGTTTGTAGTTCTCCTTGAAGAAGTCTTTCTCTTCCCCTGTTAGCTGTATTCCTAGGTATTTTATTCTTTTTTCTGTAGCAGTTATGAATGGGAGTTCATTCATGATTTGACTCTCTGCTTGTCTGTTGTTGATGTATAGGAATACTTACGAGTTTTGCACATTGATTTTGTATCCTGAGGCTTTGCTGAAGTTGCTTATCAGCTTAAGAAGCTTTTGGGCTGAGATGATGAGGTTTTCTAGATAAAGAATCATGTCATCTGCAAACAGAGACAATTTGACCTCCCCTCTTCCTCTTTTAATGCCCCCCTCCTTTTTTATTCTTTTCTTGCCTGATTGCCCTGGCCAGAGCTTCCAAATACTATGTTGAATAGGAGTGGTAAGAGAGGGAATCCTTGTCTTGTGTCAGTTTTCAAGGGGAATGCTTCCAGCTTTTGCCCTTTTAATATGATACTGGCTATGGATTTGTCATAAATGGCTCTTATTATTTTGAGGTACATTCCTTCAATACCTAGTTTACTGAGAGTTTTAACATGAAGGGATGTTGAATTTTATTGAAGGCCTTTTCTGCATCCATTGAGATAATCATGTGGTTTTTATTTTTAGTTCTGTTTGTGTAATGAATTACATTTATTGATTTGCATATCTTGAACCAGGCTTTCATCCCGGCAATCAAGCCAACTTGATCATAGTGGAGAAGCTTTTTGATGTGCTGCTAGATTTGATTTGTCAGTATTTTGTTGAGGATTTTTACATTGGTGTTCATATTGGCTTGTGGTTTTCTTTTTCTGTCAGTTTTGGTATCAGGATGATGTTGGCCTCATAAAATGACTTAGGGAGGAGTCCCTCTTTTTCTATTGTTTGGAATACTTTCAGAAGAAATGGTACCAGCTCCTCTTTGTACCTCTGGTAAAATTCAGCTGTAAATCCGTCTGGTCCTGGGCATTTTTTGGTTGGTAGGCTATTCATTACTGCTTCAATTTCAGAACTCATTCTTGGTCTATTCAGGGATTCAATTTCTTTCTGGTTCAGTCTTGGGAAGGCTTATGTGTCCAGGAATTCATCCATTTCTTCTAGATTTTCTAGTTTATTTCCATAGAGGTGTTTATAGTATTCTCTGATGGTATTTCTGTGGGGTAAGTGGTGACATCCCCTTTATCATTTTTTATTTTAGCTACTTGATTCTTCTTTCTTTTCTTCTTTATTAATCTAGCCAGTGGTCTGTTTCATTAATTTTTTCAAAAAACCAGCTCCTGGATTCACTGATGTTTTGAAGGGTTTCTGGTGTCTATCTCCTTCAATTCCTCTCTGATCTTGGTTATTTCTTGTCTTCTGATAGCTTTGGGAATCCCACTTTTTACTTTTCTTTCCCTGTAAGACCAAGAAAATCCCAAATATCAGTTATGCTCTTCGTAAGCAAAATTATGCCTTCAGAAAATGGACTTATTCTCCCTTTGGTATTATTGTTCCTTCATTCACAAAACTCAAAGGGCATAACTTATAGAATTGGGCCCATAATACTGGAAACCATAATATCCTCCAGTTTAAGGGTTTATGAGAGTCAAGGATCCCATTTCAGATATAAAGCCTCAGGGGAAGGAATTTAGAAGACTGGAATGAGTAGAGAGTCCTTAAAGAGTTTATCTCACCTAAAAAGTTTCTATTTCTGCCTCCTCTTTCTAACTTTTCTTTCCTCATACTTCTGTGTAATTCCTAAAGCCAGGTTTCAGAGATAGCCCTCTGTCTTTCCTATTTAACAAGAATTTTTAGCTGGGTGTATGACTTCCCAGTATACATTTCTCAGCTTCCCTTGCAGCTAGTTATGTTCATGTGACTACAGTCTGACTGAAAAAATGTGAATGGAAGTGATATGTAACTTCCAGGTCATGTCCTTAAAGGAAAGGGACAGGTCCCTCCTTTGCTTTATTCCCTTCCCACTGGCTGAATGTGATGGTGCGGGTAGAAGAGGGATCACCCACTTTGGCTTATGTGATGGGAGTCATGTGTTAAGGATGGCAAAGTATTAAGAGAGAAGGATCCTAAGTGCCAATAAAGATGTGTGGCCACTACACCTGCCCTAGACTTTCATATAAGAGAGAAATAGACTTCTGTCTTGTTTAAGTCAGTATTAGTTTTAGTATCTTGGTTAAATCATCCTCACCTATGTCATAATGAATGTACCAGCTTAACGAGTATGAATCACCAATGGCATCAGGGGAAAGCCCAGTGGTTAACAGTGCGGCTTTGGTATCAGGTAGACCTGGATGAACTTGTAATGCCCCTGCACCACCCACATCTATGGCTGAACCTCAGTTTTGTCTTTTGTAAAATGGGGATAATAGTATCTGCCTTACAGTGTACTGTATAAAACCAAGAGGTGAAGATTCAATGATATACAAAATAGATATGGTCTGCATTCCTATAGAACTCAAAGTGCATAGGGGAAGATATAGAACTAAGCAAATGCATAAGTAACTCCAAATTGTAGGTAGTTCTGTGGACAAGCAAAGGAGAATAATGAGCAGAGGACTCCCAACAGCAGTCAAGTCCAGTGAGAAGGAAGCAACCTTGAATAACGCATACCTATGACCCTGTTGGATCTGCCTATGTATTCAGACCAGGTTGCTTATCCTTCCCCTAGCTCTTAACAAAGCTGTCATTAAAATACTTGAATTTTGGGTGAGCTGTCCCACCAACTAGATGGTATGCCCCACAAAGGCAGTGTCTATGTGTGTCTTGCTTGTTGCTATACTTATGAGCCACCCTGTTATCAGCAGAGTAAAGAATGGCTAAACAATTAAAGCCTGGGCTGCACATCTCCTAACAGAGGTTTAGTTGTGTTATCTTCAAAGAAGACTGAATTGGAACTAGATTAGAAAACTCTTATCTCTGAGAACTCTGTGAATGAAGTTGCTTTATATCATTTATATTGACTACTGAATCCTTAGCACTAAGCACAATGCCTCACTTAGAGTGGGTGTTTAATATCTGTTGAATGAATGAATGAATGAATTTAATATCTGTTGAATGAATGAATGAATGAATTTCTGGTAACATTTCAGTTCCCACTGTTAGAAATCTCAACACGATGACCATTCTAACGACCAGGGCTGTGCAAAGGTGGAGTGGGCCCCTTTGGGAAGCTCTGAGCTCCTTATTTCAGAGTCATTCGAGAGAATTGTTCAGGATTTTGGGAAAGGACATCACGTTCCGAACAACCGGCCATGTCTTCCAAATGTCTGCCAATCCTGAGAGTGTATGTGCATTGTTTGTACCTGGGGTATTTGAAACTTATGCTTAAGGAGCTTTAGGCATTTTTACTGAAATACTGTCTGTGCTTTGAAGTTGCTTACATGAGCTTTATGGAGTATAAAGATAAATTGAAGACTCACTTCTGTCCCAATGAGTCACAAAATCTGAATGGCATCAAGGTGTCCTGGGCTTCTCAAACACAGGAGAGCATATGGAGGTTGTTGCAGCCACCTTGAGACCAGACACATGGTCCAGGTTTGATCACTTCACGCTGGTGCTTCCTGCAGGTACCTTCCAACTCTGTGCTCCAATAATAATACCATTTACATATTTTCATCACAAATACCCTCACATTATAATAATATCATTTGAGGTCTGTTTCCTCCACTAAACTCTAACTATCTTGTTGGTGTGTTACTCCCATTTTATCTCGATGCCTAACACATTGCTCAGCCTTGGTGGGTGCCCAATAAATATTTACTGAATTAAAAAAACATTCCCTACTGTCCTCATGGGGAGAGAGGAAAGGGGAAATACTTTTCTGATTTTCGTAGACGAAAACACTGAATTGCAGAAAAAGAGTAAGTTTGCCGCAGTACTGACATCCACAGCTGATGTTCTGAGAATCTGACTTCTGACTTGGCCTTCTTATGGAGGCCAAAGGGATCCTTATTCCTAATGGGTAGTGGTGTTTCAGAGTTAGGGTTGCTATCCAGTCTGCAGTGGAAGCTCGCTCACAGACACGAGGGACCCCACGAAATTCCTGATGAGAGTGTGAAATAGACAGACTTCTGCTCTTTGTTTCTCTGTCCTCTGCATATTACAGGAAACCCTTCCCTCCCTCCCTTTCCACCCCAGCCATACCCATCTTTTCTCATTACTGGCTTTCAAAAGCCCCTGCCCCTCACCGTTTCAGATTCCCACAGCTGTTCTTCGGAAGAGACACTGAAGCATCTGTAAGCCCACGTTTGTTCCTGCATTTCCTTACGGTGACTAATGGGTAACACCTGTCCCGTGCATTCCCTCTTGCACTCTTACGATTGGATTTATCACTGCAGTAGTTTAACCATAACTAGAAAAATGTAGCTCTCTAAAGTCCCCATAATGTTGAGGTTCCTAATGTGGTTTAAGTTATTCCTTGCGTCATAAATAACATAGACGGCACTATTATGGGCCAATACCCTGAAAAGAAAAGGCACCAAGATCATAAATAATACACACAATAGGGGCTTGAGGAGACTCAGCAAAATGCCTTGGGGGAAGAAGGAGTGGGTTCCTGATGTTAGGAGTGGAGGTGGGGTGGGGATGGTGGGGGTGGGTGGTTTCTAGGAAAGGCTGGGCTTTCCAGACCCAGGCTTAGAAAAGTCATCCTATTCTTGCAACTCTTTCTGATTCAGCTAAACTAATTGTGCAGCTAAGGGGTTGCACCTGGTCAGAGGCCAGGGTCAGCTTGGTCTCCCTGCCCAGTGAAGGGCAGGAGGAGGATCAATTTGCCTGTGCATTTTTCTTGTCCTGCACACCCCCTGTTATTGCCAGGAAGGGGAAGAAGACAGAAGCAAATTCATGTTGTGTGAATGATCTCAGGCCCGGCACAGACCAAAAGCCACGTTTTGCGATCACATATTTTTCTCATCCGTTCTAGCCCGTGTCAGTCATTCCATTGAGAGTAGCTGCAATTTTTACCAGATTAAGCCTATCAGATTATAGTCTAAAGATGAAGAAAACGCTACCCCTCCAACAAAAACGGATTCCACTTTACACTCAAAAGCTTCTTATTCTTTTTGCTTTGAGGGAAAGAGAAAGAGACAGTGAGAGCATGTGCAGTGTCCTTTATTCGGACTTTTATCTTAACCTGGGAATACCTGGTCTTCTGTTTTCTTCCTTCTCATGTAACTCTTCATTGATTTTCTTTAAATCAAACAAGCTGCCATCACAGACTCTTACAAAAGAAAGTCAGCCATGGAGGAACCCTGGGCCTGGAATAGAAGCCAATCTAATTTTAGTTGCTGGTGAGCCTCTCTAAGCGGTACAGTGGTCAGAAGTTCATCTTGGCATGTGCTATCAGGACCCCACAGGAGCCAGCCACTGTCACCTGGCCGTGGGAGAGCCGCGAGTGCCTCACTGATGACAAGTTTCACCATCATTTTATGATGAGGCAGCTTGTCTGCTCCAAGTAGGTCTTTCATCCTCTACTTTTTAAAAATTAGAATTGCTTCTGATTTATGGATTAATCTCTTGCTGACATCATGGGTGGAGGGGGTGCAGTGCCTCATTTTGATAAGCAGCTGAGCCCCAAGCTCCTGCTTTTCTTCCCCGGAGGTTCGATTCCTTGCCTTTGGCTGAAGTCAGAGGCTTGGGCCGACTGTGAGCTGTCAGGACCATTCCCAGTTCAGGCCTGCAGGATTCCTAAACGTCACAGACCATCCCACTGAATCTTGTTATAAGGATACTGTATTTAAAAAAAAAAAAAAAATTGAATTGTAAAAAAAATAAAAAGAAAAAAGGCTGAGAAGCAAGGATATAGAGAGGTTGGTTAACAGACACAAAATTACAACTATGCAGGATTCCTAAACGTCACAGACCATCCCACTGAATCTTGTTATAAGGATACTGTATTTAAAAAAAAAAAAAAAATTGAATTGTTTGGTTTGTTCATACTAATAAGTTCTTGTAGAATCCTTTTTAAAGGGAAGACATAGCATGGAGAATGACTCGTACATTATGCACTGTCTTGAAAACCAGTCCAGGACCCATCTACTTATTGATATAATTAAAAACTGGATTAGGAGGATAGATTACAGAGTTTCTAAGGCTGTTAGGGAGTTTAAACTCCAGGATTTTTCTGTCTTTTTTTTCTTCTTTCTACTTTTCTTTCTCTCATTCAGATTAATACATGTCATTATATCCAACGTAAACAGGTGAGAGTCTTAGAAATGGAACCTGGGTTGGCAAAAGGGGAAAATGTCAGGAGATAACAAAGGATCTTTGAGTAGAAGGAGATGTTAGAGATTAATCAGGAAGTATGGATGAGTGGTTAAGCAAGTGGGATCTAAAGTCAAGTTGCCTGGATTCAAATCATCAAATGATGAATGAATTCATCATTCATCCACACTCGAACTCCCTGAATTTCAATTTTGTTGTACGTAAAGTAGAAACAACACAAGCATCTTCTTTGTAAGGAGGGTATTTTGAAGATTAAACAAAATTGTATTTATAAAGTGTCCATATAGTAAACATTCAATAAGTTATTGTTATTATGTCATTTAAACTTTTGGGTGTGGGGAGAAGAGAAAACTGGGGTTCTGAGAAATTTATGAAATTTCCCAGAAATGCAGAGCTATAGGCAGAAAGACCCTGAGTGCACCTCTTTTTACATATATTATGTAATTTTCAAAAACCCTCTCTCATTAATCTCTCATTTTTTTTTCTTCATGTAAAGTTCGTGTCTTCCCTCAACTGAAACAAAGCATGTGTAGAAAAGCCTGTCTCAATTCAGATTCATAAAACCAAGACTGGCCAGAAGTAAAGGTCCGAAAAGAAAGTAGCCTCTTGTGAGCGCCCAGAATGGGATGTAAGAAACATTTGTTTGTTTACTAAGATACCTCTGTCTTAGTAAAAAAAATATTCTGGTGCAGAGGAGAGCATGTGGCAGCTGTGGCTGCAAGGTCAGCCCAAGGACAATGGAAAACCAGAGATGCCGGTGTATGCCATGATTCTCGGGGGTACCAGAGAGGTACCTGCTCAGCACTAGTGGTCTGTGGCTACTGAGATGTAAAACGTACAAACCTTTCTCAACCTAGAGTCAAGAACTGGTTTCAGTATAGAATTCTCTAGCCTGTGTCACGCTCCTTTGCCTTTAAAATGAAAAACAGTTTTGAATTGAGACCATATTTGGATAGGTCTACAACACACCCAGAGGGGAAAGACTAAAAGCAATAAGACAGTAGGTCAGGCTGTGGATGTTTTTTGAGTAGAAACACTTGTAGCTTGGTTGATGTGAGTTCTGTAACTGACCAATATATTCATGAGTCAGTAAGTTTGGGAGAACCTACTGTGTTCCTAGCTGTCTGCCGACATGGTATGAATTCCAGAGGAGTTTGCAGTGTGGATGGAAAGACAAACTACACAAGGCATTTGGGAGGCAGTCCAAGAAGGCATAAAATTGAATCAGATTTTGCACACACACACACACACACACACACTGATTCTATTTTTCTTATTACTATTTGCAGCAGCTACATTCTGTAAAGACACAACAAACACTGAATTAGTAGATACTGCATTATTTATCCTAGGGGAATTACAGGTTTAGAGAGTCCTGTCCATCTCTGGTCACAATATTTTGTCAACTTATCAATATGTAACCTTGTTTTGTGAGTGTTTCTCTTAAAAAAAGAAAAACACACCTTATTGAATGTATATTGTTGATTAATTAGCATTGAACTTGATGCAGGACAGGCAATCCCTAAAACTGGGGCTTAGCCCAGTGGCGGTGGAGGTTTGTCTTTGCCTGGGAAAGAATTTGAGGGTGAGCTGGTGGTGTCAGACAGCAATCTTTCATTGAATGGTACTGCTACCTTGCTGAGCAGGGCTCACACACAGGCAGTGTTTCCAGAGCCAGCACCTGGGCTGTTGGCAACTTTGTTTATACCCAATTAAACCCACTTTTAATTACGTGAAAATTAAGGGGTTGGTTAATGCAAATTGAGGGAAGGGTTATTTAGGACTTTCTAGAAAAGGAGCAGTAAATTCTGGGTTATTGCCATGGAAAAGGGGTGGTCACTTCTAAATTGTTGCCACGGTATTTGTGGACTGTCATGGTGCTGGTGGGATAGTCTCATGCAAGTGAGCAATGAGGGCAGCTAGAGATTGCTTTGGTCACCATTTGGTGGTTTCCTCCAGTTTCTTCACTTCATCCTGTCTGAGCCAGATCCTGTTTTGGTCAGCAGAGTTACGACCAGAACACAAGTCCTGCCAGCCTGGTACCTCAAACTCACGGCGAACAGTACTGTAACTCATGCCTGAATGTAGTTTATGAAACATACGTCTTAAGGTACATCATGGCCTTCTTGTGCTTAGGAACACTAACCCACCCTTCAGCACTGCACTTAGGGGTCATTTTAAGCAGCAAGATCACCGACAATACACACAAAAATGCACAGGTCCACAAATGACCCAAGAAAGTGCCTTAAGTATTGAGTATGGAGTTACAAATATATTGTAGCAAGTATGTAAATTCTCAAATAATGAAGATCCACTGTACCTGCAAATGGTATCTGGTTTTATTGGAGGTACCTGAAAATGTTGTCTGGCACTGCAGGAGGATGTGAGGAGACATACCTTCTGAAAGAGTGTGCATACTGGGGAGTACTGGGAGATGACCTTGGGTGTTTGTTACCCTGACCTCTTGGTATTCATTTCCCCTTGTCCTGGTATCCCTTGGATCTTTGTACAGGAAACACACTCACTCAGTCGACATGGTTTGGTTAGGGCTGATTCTTCCCCCAGTTTCATGGGTAGACTGATCCAAGCGTGGCCAGTCAGTTTGTTTTGTTCAGGAGTTGGCCAAGGAGACTCACCTCTGGGAGTGTTTTCCTGCTGGGATTGATAGCTGCCAAAAGATGAAACATGGAGCTGTTGGGGTCCAGGAAGAGATAGGCTATCTGAGAATAAAACCAACCCAGGGAGAAAGAGAAGAAAAGAGAGTAAAGACAGACAGAGTATGAGACTGGGTATCATTTTTAAAACATGCCTCAGTGCAGCCATGTCTGAAGGAAACTCTGGACTTTGAGATCGTGTGAGCCAATGCATTTTCACGCATTTTTATTTCCTCAGATAATCCTAGTTGGGTTTCAGCCAAAAGACTGGGACAGTAAATAGATCTCCCAGTCAAAGGATTTTGAGTGAGGAGCTGACTAAATCCTTTCCCCAAGAAAGGATTTAGTGAGGGAGGAGGACCCTCCCAAACTAGCTGAAATCAAAAGGAGGTCATTACAGACCACAGAGATGCACATGGAATCCAAGCTCAAGACATTTACCTGGGCCTTGGGAAAACTAGAATTGGAAACTGAAAGCTGGGAGTTACTCTCCTACGTATAAATGGCACCACATTTATATGATGATGAGATCAAAGATGAGAGATGAGCTCATCTTTGTGTCTCTCTGTGGACCACAGCTCCGTCCTCCTTTCTCTCTTTCTGTGCTTGCAGATCTTACTTAGGGCCAGGCCTGTGCCCTGGAGTTTTAACATTGTTCCCCTTGTCTTAGCCACCCCAGTTTCTCAGAATCCCTGTTCCAAATCCCCAAGAAAATAACCCGATTGACCTGGCTTCTTTTCTCATAAGAGCAGACTGCAGATTCTTTCCCCAGATCAGTTCCTCCCTCAGATCCAGTTACTGTAAAGCATCAGGTAGTGACTGTAGGAATGCAGTCAGCAGGCATCACTGACACAAGGGAGGCTGGATCTGAGGAAGTGTCCAAACTTAGATGGGCACTTTTGGAGTTGAGGTTGTGGCAGCAGGAAGATAGAGCTCTCAGAAAATAGCTCCTCCTTTATCGTTCTCTTAGGACCCCTAACTTCCAATTTCTGAACATGAGAAGGTAGGGCTATAAAAATATGCGTTTGTATTAATAAAATCATTTTATTTTTGTTTAAAAAATGTTATTTAAAAATATATACATGCAGAAACATGCATTTAAACATATATATGTACATAAACATATATACACATGCATATACACATATAACCATGTACATGGTTAGACATTCGTTTGAGATCTTTGCAGGTACAATGTTGTCCAATGATTGAGAATTTACATGCATATTTTTAAAAACTAGAATGGATGATGACACTGTTTCTTAAAACCCTGTAATACTTTTCTGGTATACTGTGTTTTTTCTACTCATGGCTCCCTAGTTTATGACTATATGTTTATGTATTATTTATTCAAAACATTGTACTCAGTGCCACGTAGAGTATGGGCACTGAATACTTGTTCAATAAACATTTGTCAAATGCACAAGTGAATGATTTTGTGCCCATGGATTCAAGGACTTCTTGCAGTAGGTCCTGGGTTCTTCCCAGAGGTCCTCTGTCTGTATCTTTTGAAAAATAGTTTTGAGACATACATGGTTTCTGGGAACCCAGGTCTGTTTATTCCCCACAACAGAGTCACCACACGTCAATTAAATGGATGCAAAATGCTGCCTTTCTATTGAGTTTTCTAATGGATGCAACTCTAGATATTTCTCAGAACAATGCCCAGGCCGGTAGACCTCTAGGCCCCATTTTGGATTTTTATGCTCAGTAGATGGTTATCACAGTCCCCTAGGTTGTTATTTAGTCAAATTATGTTCATTTTATCGCCTGTGCTTTTCCTCATATTTCACTCTCTTTGATTTGCTTTTCTTTTCTTTTCTAAATTCCCATCAAGGCATCATATTACCCCTAATTGCCTGCAGTGTTCCGAGTCTGGTCTCATTGCTGACACAGAGACAGACTCTCTTAGTCGTGGTTTGGGATGCCCCTGTGTGCGTGGCTGAAAATTTTACTAGCTCAGAGAATTGCTGAGCTGCAGTGCTCGCCTTACCTCCTCATGGCTTTTTTCCACTAGCTCATTATTTTGTTGTTTTCTTGATTACTCCCATCCAGGAATCCCCTTCAAGTTAAATTCCCTCTTAAAGTTTATTCATCCCCAGATAGATCATCTGCATTTTTTCAACCAGTGTCTCATTGTGTTATTTTTGACATATGTTACTAAGATCCACACATAGCTTGGTATTGTGTGCCAGTCTTCCACTGTTGTTAGGAACACCTCCCAATTTAGTGTCATCTGCAAATGCGATTATCATGATAATAGTAATAAGATCTTCCCCTCTCTTTCCTGATTCTTAATAAAGTTGGTAGAGTAAAGCTGTCTTTGCAGATCGTACACTCCAGACCTGCTTCTCACAACTCTGTCAATTTCCACTCATTGCTGAGCTTGGTTTAGGATCTGTTTTTTTCTTCCTGTGACGATACAAAAAAAGATCCATCCAGACTTCCCTTTATGGAAGGACTCTGCAAATGCAACTTGCCAAACCTAGGGGAAGCTGTCAGCCTTGGTTTCTTTCTCCCTATTGAGTTCCTTTCTCTCCAGTTCCGTCTCAGAGGTAAGGTGCATCCTTTGACTCTCCAGAGGAGATTATAGATTGTTAGCCATTGGATGGATGGATAAATGGATGGGTAGTTGGGTGGCCAGGTTAGTAGATATATAGGCACTTAGGCACTAGCTTGTTTACTGCTCTGAGGCTAGTAAGTATGGTTTGCGAGGCCAAGGAGACAGTTACTTACCACTGGTTTCATGTATATCATAATGTTCTTTGAGTAATCCAGTCTTCTTCCACTTTGGGTGCAATTCAGGGCCATCCAGGCTGCCCTTCAAGTAGGGAGCTTTGACATCTTCTAAATCAAACCTTGTATTCATGCTTTCAACTCCTCAGATTTTGCATTTATCCACTGCATGAAAAGTCAAACATTGCATTTTGTGATGCATTCCGGTGCATGTTGTATTGGTGTCCTGCCTTATCTCCTCCTTGGGACACTCCCACACAGTTATACATAGTATAGTGTTAGGAAGAGTTACCTGGTGCTGTATTTTCTCACTGGTTGGTCTTTGTTGTGTTATTCTATAACTCTTTTGGGGTGTTTTAAATTTTTCATAATAACATAAAAAAAAAAGATGAAGATATGGACTCTGCCTTCAAAAGGCTTCCTGTTTATCAGGGAAGACTTGCATAGTAAATAGCTATAATAAATTATGTGAAAGCACTACAGATGAGATGGGTCTATAATGGTTCCAGAGATGAGGGAACCCTTCCTGGAAGGTAGGGTTCCTACCTGGAAGTGGTGGTGGTGGTGGTGGTTGTTATATTATCAGGGGTGGTGGGAAGGGAGTGATATAAACAGGATAAGCACAGGAATCATCCTCAGTCTGGCCCTTGAAGGACAAGGGAAGTTCACCAGGCAGACAAAACAATAAGGATATTTTAGGGAAAGGGCAGGCCAGGTAAAAATACAAAGTACATGTGGGAAGTGGAAAGTGGTCCAATATGGCAGGATGTAGTGTATTTGGAAGACTGAAAGACTGGTTGTTTAAAAAGGTGAGTTTGGGGCCAGGTGCAGTGGCTCACACCTGTAATCCAAGTACTTTGGGAGGCTGAGGTGGGCAGATCTCCTGAGGTCAAGAGTTCAAGACCAGCCTGGCCAACATGGTGAAACCCTGTCTCTATTAAAAATACAAAAATTATCCAGGTGTGGTGGTGGGTGCCTGCCATCCCAGCTACTCAGGAGGCTAAGGTAAGAGAATCACTTGAGCCCAGGAGGCGGAGGTTGCAGTGAGCCGAGACTGTGCCATTGCACTCCAGCCTGGGTGACAAGAGCAAAACTCCATCTCAAAAATAAATAAATAAAAGAAAGGTGAGTTTGGAAGATTATGAATCCCATTTATACTAGGCAAAGACACTTCAATTTTTTCTATAGGACCAGGGGCTCTTAAATGGGACAGTGATATAATCTGATTTTAGAAAAGCTAGCTAGGCAGCAAAATGAATGTAGATGAGCCTGGAGGTAGGAGTGCTTGGTTTTGAAAGAGGTATAAGGTAGAGAAGTTGCGAAGAATATACTAAACAGAGGGTATAGCATGAGCAACAGCATAAGGGAGGAAGATAAAGTGCATTTGTTTCAAAGAAATAGAGTGTAAATCTTCAAAAACATTCGGAGAATGTCAATGAATGAATGAAGTTGGAAAGAGATCTTCAATGCCAGATCAAGAAATCTGAAATTTATTTACATGATACTGTGAAACAACATTAGGTTTTTTTAAAAGGGATGAGTTGAAGTATAATTTTAGGAAGATTTAATAGAAGTTTATGGTAGATGGAGGCAATTAGAACAGAAGCAGTGATTTGTTTTTCTTTTGTATGATATGTAGTTAGCTTTTGGGTTTTGTAGTTTGGATTTTTGACTTAATGTCAATATCTCTACCTTATAAATATTATTATTTTTGCATATTGTGATGTTTTCATCTTTTTCCATTTCATTGATGAAAATTCCCTGTGAAATTTCAAAATGTTAGATTCTACATTTTCTCAGGAAGATTCTGAAACATTTGGAATGGTTCCTACAACCCACTTGATAGAATATTATCCCCAACATCTTTTGCTTTTATTGCGTGTATTTGTAAACAAAGCACAGGAATTTCCATAGGAGGTGTTTGACAGGTTTCATTTAGCTTTATGATAACAAATTGACAGTTTATGTACGAGGGTATAGATCTTTGATTCCAGATTATTCTCTGAGAAATAAAGGATGACTACCAGTTTTGGAGCCTAAGCAACTGGTTGTGGTATTGATATCATTTAATAAGACTTGAAAAAGACTATGGGGCATGTGTGTGTGTGTGTGTTTGGTTGAAGAAATTCTTTTTGGCAGTATTAAATTTAAGATGAGATGGCTGTTGGCGATCTAAATGGAGAAATCAAGTTGCATATATATAATAAGAATATATCTACACATACGTACGTTACCTATACCTATACTTATATCTATGTGAGGGAGGCTTCTCTCAGGAAATGTATTTGGGACTAATCAACATAGAGATTTTCTGTTGTTATTGTTAAATCCATAGGACTTGTTAGATCACCTAGTATATTAGTCAGGGTATGCTAGGTTCTGCTGTAGAAACAAACAAATCTTGGAAATTGTAGTGACTTAACCAAGTAAGCTTTATTTCTTGCTCACTCAGACAGATGCACATGTTTCTGGGTGGGTCATTCTTTAGGCAAAGATCTAAAGAATCTTTTTTTTTTTTGAGATAGGTTCTTACTCTGTCACCTAGGCTGAAGTGCAGTGGTCACTACAGCCTCAACCTCCCAGGCTAAAGCAATCCTCTTTAGAATCTAAGGATTCTAAAGAATCCTTAGAAGGCAACTTAGCCTTCTAAGTGTTTGGGACTACAGGCATGAGCTATTATGACTGGCTAATTTTTATTATATTTTTAACAGAGACAGAATCTCCCTCTGTTGTCCAGGCTGGTCTTGAACTCCTGGCCTCAAGTGATTCTCTTACTTAAACCTCCTAAACTGGTGGGATTATAAGTGTGAGCCCTTGCACTCACCCATGTAAGATATCTGAGCTGCTTCTACTGTAGGATGCTACCAGTAGCAGAGCAGATCTACTTGGACAAACTCATTTGTGAAACAAATGTGCTCCATTTGGTTTCTATTAGTTCTACTATTTTTGTTATTTTTTAAAAAGATTGATAAAAAATTTAAACTCAACTTTAGAATTCATGGAATGTTAATAATCTAAAACACAGTCCTTATTTTGAAAAGTATGTACTTGGGCAATCAGAAAAAAAAAAAAAGGCTAGTCTCTTAATAGTAGGTTAATAGTAGGAAAGTTTAGACTCTAGTTAATTAAATATATGGGAGATTTTGGTCTGTTTTGTTTTCATATAAATGATAATTTCAGGGCATTTGTTATCTTACCTAAGGAATGATTCAGACTGCTGGATAATTTAGTTAATTTAATCTTGATGTTGGGGAAGCCCAAACAGAATCATGCCATTATCTAAATGGCTGTTAGCGCCATTGTTTTGATATTTTAAGAAAATTGGCCCTCCATACAGGAAATCGTCTCATCTCTGAACTCCCACTCATCGCAGGACAGAAGTCCCAAGGGGGCTGAAAAGAAGCCCCTGGGCTCCCCGGAGGGACTTTTCTAATCCGTTGGCCCTGGAAGATGACTCTGTATTTAGTATCCTGTCAAGAGACTGCGAAGGTGCTGTATTTCTCTTTCATACCTGGGAATGGTTTAAAACTAAGTGCTATCAAGACTTCTTTTGTTCCGTATATAAGAAAGAGATTTATAATAAAAATCGTAAATAAGAGACAAAGGAACCCTGAAGTTTCTTTTTCCTTCTGCTTGCTTTTCCCTGTTCAGTGATAGAACAATTTATGAATCTGACAAATCCTCCCCTAGATAATGGTAAGAGTAACATAGTGCTCAGCTGAGTGACTCCAGGCCACTAAAGTTTATTAGACTGTGGAGCAACAGCGGCAGGATTGATGCAATAATCAAATGATATGCTTGATTTGGGCTCTCCCTGTCTCTCTTCCTATCCATTCCCCTCCCATTTCCTTCCCTCCCTTTCTTTCTCCCACCTGCACTTAAAAAAAACAAAAAATTGAAAACTAAATAGAGGGAATTTGAAATCAAATAGGTTGGCAGGGGTAGACTCCTGATTTCCACAAGCAACATTCATTCAGAAAGTATGAGAGGCCTGTGCCAAAAGGGTAAATGAAAATAAGGAACATGGCCATAAACACATTTCAACTAAATTTTTGGTTTGGATCTGGGAAACCTAAGAGGAAGAGAAGACTATTCCAGCTGCCACACTCTTAGGCCAAGGCTGAATTGTCAGGACACCAGAGACATAATCAGAGGGTATCGATAACTTGAGTTACACCAACACCAGTGGGTCAGAGTTGGCAGGAAAACAGAAATTTAGACTGGAAACTAGATCATGCTTTGAAAACTGTGGGATCCATAGGGCATGTTCATGGTAAAAGGAAAGATTTTCAGAAGTCATTTAATCGTTTGTCTCAAAATGGCAGGTGGAAGGCTAAATCTGGCTATACATGCATTTGGTTTGAACAGCACTATTTTGTAAAGTTGAATTTTAAAGCCTTCAAGGGAGATTTTCATAGTCTACTGCACGGGACTTCACCTCTCCCTATTATCTTCTGTTATTTCTGTGCATATAAACTTTAGTTCCTGACGCATGAGGGCCTTTGTATCCAACCCAGGAGTCTACCCCTGCTCCTTGCAGGACCATGAGTCACTCTTGATTGAAAAGAAAAGGAAATCTTAAACTAGCCTCCTTGTCCTCTGCTCTTAAGGAGATGGAATTCAGTGGAAATTGCTAAATGTCACCATTGTTCAGGAGACACTGAAGAAGTTAACATATTATGAAAAAACTACTATGCTGACACCCAGCACAAGAGACCTTCAGCTTTTTCAAGACAGTGAATGAAAAAGGTCTCTCAAATATCAGGAAACATATTTTATAACCAGAATAGTCTGTGATGAATGTGGCAATAATATTCCACCCTGCCTATAAAGAAAAGTGGTATGGACATTATTGCTTTTTTGGACACTGGAGCAACTGTATCACTCATTTCTGAGAGGTTGTCAAAAAAAATTGAAGGGTTTAAATATATGACCTTTTACAGGAATTACTTCAACAGTAGCTTATTCTACCAAGTCCACTGAAGTTGCAGTTGCAACAATGAATTTCCTGTTGTGAGATGCAAATTGTGGGCTAATTGCAAGATTTAATCCAATCTCGTTTGGGGCAGTTCTTGAAAAATTGGGTTCCTGCCACACTATTTCATGGGTCAGTATCAAATATTCTGTCACGAAGATGAAATAACACAAGGAAATTTTTAAAGAAAGAGAAATAGTAATATTCAGAATGCAAAAGCTATCAGAAATATCGACTGGTCTTGAATCAAATGGGTTTTGCTTTGTGCATCAAGGTGGTAATGAGACAAGGAAGTCATCAAGACTATGCAGAGCTCCCACAGAGGCTCCAAAAAGAGGGGCAGCAAAGATGCCAACCAGATATGCATAATAAAGTAGAATGAGGAAAATAAATCTATGCCTGCTCCTTGGTTAGTAGTCACTCTTATGCAAGACATCACACTATTATACCTGTCTAGACCTCGCATGTGATCTGGCCTGAAGGAGAGAATTTCAGAAATACCACGATGAGGCAGGAGAAAATGTTTACTGAAATAGATAATTGAAAGCTCCACTTCTAGCCTGTCAGTTTGGCAGCTGAATAATTGCATCTGAAGCCCCGAGTAAACTCCATCTCTAGATGAGTTGTTCCGATTAAATGGTGTCACCTGTAGTCATTGACAAGTCCCTGGATTGTCTCTGTCAAGCACCATCTGTGCACACCAGAGACATATCCAAAGGCTACTGGCAAACATCTTTAGATAATGAGTGTAAATTAATAACTACTTTTGTACGTCACGAGAGATCATGCCATTTTAATGTTATGCCCTTTGGGTGAACAAATGGGACAAAGATCTTTTAGATACTAATGAATAGTGTCTTACAAGGATTAATTTGCCCAACTTTTTGCTGAGTTGACATCACATGCAATGTGGTCCGATTTGTTGGGTCTGTGGTGGGGATTGGTTTGTGGAATTAAAAGAGGAAGAGTTTTAATTTTGATCATGAAGACTATTATGTAAAGAGGATGTCGTTCTGGATCCTTAATGACTCAGCTTTTCATGGGGTCACCCAGTAGGGTCGTCCAGGCTGTATTCACATTCACATAGATTCTGGTCTAGATGCATGGCGCCCCCTAGAGTTGTGTCTGCAGCTGTTTGCAGTGCTTCCATAAGCTTCTGAGGGCTCTTTCCATCATTTCTTTCCAGGTGACAGCGTGGAATACCAATGGTAAGTGTAATATTCCACTGGATTAACAAGCATTTGGTTTGCAGCAAGGATTTATAGTCATTCTGAGAACAAATATGGTACCTCTTTTTCTTGTATATATATAGTAGTTACTTGTGTATGTGTGCATTTTCTAATAAGAAATTAGATATAAATTTTTAGCTGTCATACGTCCATATATTTAAAGTATAGATAATTGTCAGTGTGGTCTAGAGGACAGAGAAATAGGTGTTCTCTTAAATTCTTATTTGGTAGCATATATTGTTAGAGCATTTTGACTTTTAGGAAAATTTGGAAATAGCTATTACATGAAAATGCTCATATCCTTTGACCAAGCAGAAATGCTTCCATAAGTGTTCAAATATATGTATAAGTATTGTGTATTGTAATTTGTAATGACAAAGACAGTCGGATATTTACGCGCATCCCAAAGTGGGAATTTGATGAAATCAAGTGTGGAATGTCTATTTGTGCTATAGAATGCTATGAAATGGTCAAAGAGTGAAGTACATTGCCTGGCTGGTACACAGTTGGCCACATTTGCAAGCAAGAGTAGCAAACCTATCTGTTTATAAGAACCAACCTGAATTATATCATTAAGTAGAAAAAAAGCAAGTTGTAGTTCAATATGTAGAATATAATCCCATTTATATAAAAATTCAGTAAATGAAAATTGCACACACTCACTTTATGTGTGGAAACAAGTCTGTAGGAATAACTGCACTGAATAACCTGTGGTTATCTCTGAAGGATGAGATTAGAAAGGACTCTCATTTCCTACCTCATACATTACTGTAGTTTAAAAAAATTTGATGATGACTTAAATAATGACAACTTTTTCCATTTGTAATTAGAAATAAACCTGCCAATTTCCTTACTGAAAGTGCATTTGGAGTTTCGGTTGGTCACGTTAGATCATGAATTCTCATGAAAAGGTGTATACCCTAGGCAAGAAGCTGCAGTCTCACACTGGGTGCTGAGACCATCCATGAACTAATTCCTAGCTCTGTAGAAAAAAGGAGAACCCTGATTCTTCCCAAATAATGGTGACCACAATCTTTTTCAGTGGTTACTTGCTCTGTATGCTTAAACCCAAATTTTAACAAGGTGCTGCTATATACATATATTCCCTAGAACTCACATTCTAAATGGATATGAACCAGGTTGACCACATCTAACCTCACCCCTCCAAGAAGTCTTTGTAATTTTTATGTATCACTAAAGGATCAAAATGATGCAATATAGAATATTTACCCTGGGCTAATATTAATAGAAGACCAGTACCCATCCAGTTATCTTCTAAATGCTGCCAGTGGTAGAAGAGGTGTTGGCCATTATGGATGGTCAACACTTATGAGAATCTAGTGGAAACTATGGAAACAGTAGCCCATCTATTAATACCCATACACCCTCTTCAAACACATTTTGTAAGTAACTTAGAGGCTGTCTATCCTTTTAGAGATATTCCATGAAGACACTATTTTTGTAGGTGTTTAAAATGGGTGAACTAGACAAAGGTATGATAAAAAGTAATATGTTTGTGTTCAGAGACATGTTTAAAAACGGCTGTAACTTCAGTGTGAAGATGGTCTTAGAAAGGTATAAATCGCTTTCTTCTTCAAATATTTCAATGTGGAAATGTCATTGTAGGTTTATGCTTTGGAAATTTGAAGCAGTTATGAGTTGATGACCACTGTATTGATGATATGCACCCTTGAAATGTGGATCTGCAGAAGAAATTTCTGCTTAATGTCAGTAGCAGCAGTAGCTGGACTTCTGGTTTGTTCTTATTGTGTGAACACTGGGGACTTTGTAAATGATTGAGATTTCTCTTTTTGGCTTTATTGCTAGAAAGACTTAGAATAAAATCAGTGGTCCCTCTAAACAAATGTGTAAGACTACATTCTATTTTGCATTCAATCATTTCTGGATGCATTTTATACCACTTATGTTTGTCTTTCTTTCCTCTCCCTCCTAATTTCCAATTTATGTTGTTTGTGTAATTGTGAAGCAGCTGTGAACTTCCTGAAGAACAAAAAAGGATATAAAAGAAGTGGAGATAAGTAAATAAATGTGGGTACTCTGGAAATGATGGTATTTTGTCTCCTACTTGATGAGGCTCGGAGGTCAAGCTTCTGTAGGGCTAACTGGAGAGTCCCAGGCTGTTGAAAGAGATTCCAAAGCTTCCTGGCTTCCCAGAGCTGCTTGGTGTTGGCTGAGGTACAAAAAAAAAAAAAAAAAAAAAAAAAAAAAAAAAAACACCTGGACAATTTCTTCCACCTCTTCCACCCATGTCTTAAGCACACATGCAGCATGAGAGGGAGGAAACTATGGGGACTATTTGTAAGAGGAATTGTGGACCAGCTTTTGGAGCATAGAGGAGTTGCTTCAGGTAGGGCATGAACTTGAGAATTCAGAGACTTGAGACTTCACGTCTTAGTGTTTCCCTAATTGGCTCTTGCTGTCCATTTTTATCCCAACTTGACTTGTGAAGTGGATTTTTTTTTAAGGCTTGTATTTCTGTATGTGGTCACTTTGTAGTTAGCCCATTTTGTTAAAAAAGGTAGTCCATTTTTTACAAAAATTAGCTGGGCGTGGTGGCAGGCGCCTGTAATCCCAGCTACTTGGGAGATTGAGGCAGAGAATTGCTTGAACCCGGGAGGCAGGGTAGCAGTGAGCCTAGATCATGTCACTGCACTCCAGCCTGGGCAACAGAGTGAGACTCCATCTAAAAAAATAAATAAATAAATAAAAGACCCATTTTTGCTGATTCAGGTAACCAGTACAATGGAAACCTCTTTTAATTTCTCACTTTAAAAATGTGCAGAGTCTATTCACATAGATACTTTGGCCATCTCATAATCAGTTGGGTATATGAGGAGGTAACCTCAGGGTGTCCCTCAAGTGGAGGCTTCTTTGTTCCCTATTATTTGACTTTTCAACTGTCTTGCATAATGAGAAGCCCCTGATGGAAGGCAGGGGTACTGCTTTCTTCACACATTTACCATGGACTCGAAAATCTTGACCTTGGCAGGTCTTTGTCTACTGAGTATCATCTCAGGATCTGAGCCCCAAGAGAAGAGCAACAGCAATGTGTTGTTTAGTCTTTAAGATGAGGTAACTTTCAAAGTATTTTGTATTTGTATTTTGCTTTTTTGTAGGGCATTCAAAGCATGGTAAAATGAGTACCGTGCTATTATGGATGATGTCTTGCTGAAGGAAATAAGTGGCATGTTTTTTTTCTTTTTCTTATGATTTGAGAAGCAAAGGACCAAAGAGAGATGTGGAACAACTAGCTAATGACGGATCTGGGCTAGAAGAAAACTCACCTGCCTGCCATTTGTAGCCCTGACCAACAGTCCCCACTTCAGGATCAGAGTGAAATTTAAAGGATATTCATTTTAACAGAAAAGATCTCAACCTTTAGGGAGCCAGCCTTCCCTAGCCTGCCTTGTATCTGCTCAGTCACTTTTTGGCATGTTTCTGATGGTAGTTAATGACACAAAGCAAGCCCAGTGCCCAAGGAGTGTGTAGAGGAATGTTAATTCTAGGAGCCACCATAACTTGATTTTCTTGATTTCCTTGAATTTAAAGTCTCAGCCACAATATTACATTACCCAAGTTATTTGCATTTGAAATATAATACCTGGGGGTTGACATTTAATTAAATTATAGTGCTACCTCCAGGCTACAAGGAACCAGGCTGGCGTGCTGTGCTGATGGTGCCAGCAGTACCTTTGTGCCCTTCCTGAGTAAAATGACAATCAGATCATGATGTCCCTGAGAGGGACTGGGAGGGGGAAATGCTGATGGTCACCAAGTGCACACAGTTGGCTGGTTTGCAGTTAAGAATACAGAGTGGAGGCATACATGAAAGAGGTCATCATGGGTAGAGAAGAGCACTGTTTTCCTCATGCCTTGGGGCTCCAGTCTCCACATTTTCTAAATGTCCTTAAGGAAGAGAAAATGGTGAGTAAGTGCCCCTCCCTGGACCTTGTGACAGCCCAGACCAGCCTAGATCAGCAGTGGACCCAGTGAGAAGAGAAACTGATTGGCCTTCAGGATAACTGGGGTAACTGTGTCACCCTTTCTCCCACCCTTTTGGGAGTTCCTGGTAGTCAGCAGACAGAAGAGTCCACCCTGCACCTCACTGATCACAATCCCTTCCTTCCCTGGCACTGACTCACTAACCAGGCATGGAAGCAGGAACAACCAAGGTGGGCCCATGGACCTCCAGCCACCTTATCTCCTACAGCATCAGTTCTCAATTTGGGGAGACATTTCCCTTCCAGGGGACTTTTGCAATATCTGGGGACATTTTTGACTGTTATAACTGGGGTGGGGGTTGCTCTTGGCATCTACCAAGAGAGGTCAGGGATGCCGCTAAATAACTCGTAATGCACAGGACAGCCCCCACGACAAAGAAGAACCAGCTCAAAATGCCAATCATGCGGCAATTGAGAAACTCTGTTCTAACGAAAGATGAGATCGTGGAAGAATGGATTCCAACCACTGAGTCAACAGTCAAGACAGAAAATCATCTGTAAAATGCACACCTCTTGTGTATCTGTCGGAGGCTAACCAGGAAAGCAGAAACTGCTTTGGTTTTTGGAAGGGAGCAAGCGCAATGGAGAGATTTAGTTGTCCAGGTGCTGGAGTGGCTGAGCAAAAGGGAGAATAGTGAAGCCAGGCAAAGATTTGCAACAGCAGGAAGCCTAAACCACTCCTTGTCCAAGGAGAGGAAAGAGATGGCATTGCTGATGCCTGGGGGTTATGGATTAGAACCACAGTCTAGTCTGGTGGGAGTTGGAGTCACAGAGGAGAAGAGGTTACAAAGGAAAGGAAGCTTCTGGAAGTACATCAGAGGAAGGGGGAGAAATACCCTGATTTCTCGCTTCTTCCATCTTCTAATCTCCCACAGGTACCTCCTCAGCAGGAATCCAGCTGACACGGAAGCCCGGGAAACACCCTGTAGAGAAGGGGGCAGGAATGAATTTCAGTGCAAACTGGCTAAAGACTTCAGCCTGTGAATTCCCCAGAGCACCAGAACCAACAGAACAATGGTGTCTTTGAGAGTCTTCATGAGAGTTCTGCGTTATGTCTGGTACTCTTCCACCATGAAACGTCCCCTTTTCTTATACCTTGGAACTCTAGCATAAAAGAATATCCTAGTCCTTGAGGAAAAAAGGGCAGACCCAATCATTCCTTCCTCATTCAGCCTTAGAACTAGCAAACCATGTGTTGAGTGGCCTCATGATTTAATGAAGAGTTTCATGTCTCTGTGCAGACAGCAAGGTTGAATGGAAAGCCTATGTTAATGTGCACAGTGCACGTTGTTAATTTTGCTATGTCTGTGGCAAACTTGATCCTTCATTGTCAGGCTTCAGCTCATTTGAGTCGCGGCGATCTTGGTTCTTGCTTTGCTTAGATGTGTCCTCTTCATGGGTTCTGCCCCTCTCTAAGCTGAAGTCAGGCTGAAAGCACAAGGTTGTTGGGAACTAAAGAGCCTGCTGCAAGGGTTTTATTTTTCCTTACAGTGCAATTCGCAGCATCGGAAATTAACTTATTTGTTTTCCATTTGAACTGCCAAACAAACTTACGGGGATAAAAGTGACTGATTTAAAAGAGTGTCTTCTTTAAAAAGTTCCATAGATGGTTAATTATTTTTGCCCCACTTTTGATTAGCTGCACTAATGGAGATGCGGAGGGCATAAATCAATAAAATCCCTTGATATTCCCCCCAAATCTCAATGTTTCCATTAGTTTTGACCTCCTCCCCCACCAAACCTTTTATCAGAGCTGCTAAAAAGTAACTCTACACCCCCTGGGTTCTCAATATATTCAACTTGTTGACAGCCTGACTGATAAAATTGTCTGATTTGAGTTTTATCTCTTTTTCCCTTCTCCTGCCCACTCTCTGGGGGAGGTGCTAATGAGCAGCGAAAGAACAAAACCACAGGAAAAAGAGACTGCAGAAAAGCCAGGCTAACACACAAAATGATTAAATAGCTCCCGTATCCCTGAAACTTTACTATATAATGTCAGCTTTGTGGGATTTTTTTTTTTTCTTTTTTCCCGAAGTAAATTGAATGACTAAAATGGGCCAGGTAGATAGGGCCTTCACAGACACTTGCTTTGAAGTTTTGAATAGCACAGCTTTTGTATGGAATTCATTTTCTAGGGAAAGATTTTTAATTGTTAATCTTTATACATGGTGTTGATATTACTCTTCACGATGGTAAAATATCCGGGCATTTTCTTAGACAACTTCAGAGCAACTGAGATGTTGATGCTGTCTTCATCCCACAAAGGATGATCACAAACAAGACACAGCTTGGAGAGCAGGTTAAATTTGTTTTTCCTTGTTCTGTTTTGGGTTTGTCAAACATATTTGTTATCAAGAATGGAGTCACAGGCTGAGTGCAGTGGCTCATGCCTGTAATCCCAGCACTTTGCGAGGCCGAGGCAGGAAGATTGCTTGAGCCCAGGAGTTCAAGACCAGCCTGGGCAACACAGCGAGACCCTGTCTCTACAATGAGTTAAAAAGAAAATAAATGGATGTGGTAGCATGCGCCTGTAATCTCAGCTACTTCAGAGGCTGAAGTGGGAGGATCCCTTGAGCCCAAGAGATTGAGGCTGCAGTGAGCTGTGATGGTGCCACTACACTCCAGCCTGAGTGACAGAGCAAAACCCTGTCTTAAAAAAAAAAAAAAAAGGAAAAAGAATGGAGTCACAGAAAACCATAGAAAAAGACCTGAATGTAGCTGGCTGCAAACCTAGTCAGTGCACCTTCCCACACTTCTCCATATCCTCTATGCTTTGGGAATCTGGCAGCATTGACCATGAATAAAGCATGTGTTGATCTCTTGAAATTCCCAACTTGCATTATTCTTCAAGACCTGTAACAATACCCCTGTTTGGGTCAGTGCCTGCTAACGATGGCCAACTGTCTTCCCATTGTGCCAGAATGCATCCCTAAATGAATGGAGTGGCTGATAAAGTGTGCATAGGTGAAATCGGATGAATGAACGGAGAAAAATGAATTGACATCTGCTGTGATCCTTGTGAGGGAGCCAGAGACTCTTTCCCTTTGGTCTGTACTCTCCACTTAGGAATGAAGTTTCTTTTACGAAAGAGAAAAGCAGGGCATTTTCTGATTTTCCTCTCTGTATTTTCTTCAGTCCCTTTTATTTCTGTTTGCCAGATATCATTTGAAAGCAATTTCATAAACATCAAAGTGGCTATGAAATTCAGTGTTTGTATCTGGCAGGTGGCTTATAAAATCAAACTCAGGAACCACCTGCATTTGAGGAATGAGGATGATGTTTCAAGGTTTGAGCAGAGAAGTAGAACCATCATGAGTGGTTAGGATAATGGATTTGTTGTAGAGAGTAGACCTTCCATGATTGTGGGAGCTGGAAGATTGGTCCGTGCAGGCTGCTGCCTCTGCATCTAGTGTTGAAACTAAAGTAGCCGTTGGTGAGTCAGATCTGCAGTTGGAGAGAAATGCTGAAAATGTACAAGGGCGAGGATGAACTAGAATCCCACAGGGATCACTGAATCTGTGAGCACAAACTAGAATCCCCATCTACCTCTGACTGTTTCTGACCTCAACGCTATGGTGGCCTGAAAGAAAAGATGGCATCCTGCCTCAAGGAGCTGTGTGTGCTTCTGGCCCAGGACTGAGAAACTGAAGGAGCAGATCTAGCAGGAAGAGCTGTGAGTCTGGTGCATATTACCCTGGGGGAGCTGGGAGACCCCCCCGCAATAACATATATGAGCTGTCACCATGTCTGTTGGCCAACCAGGTGCACCAATCTTCAGAGCATTAAAAAAAAAAAAAAAAAAAAGAAATGGCTCCTGCTTCATTTTGCCTTCCAAATCTTGCACAGAATGTCACCTATGGGCAACACTAATTCAAACCCTACAAAGAAGGGGATGATGGGAAACAGCTCCTGCTTAGTTAAGGTGGCACTGTACAAAGCCATGGGATGCGATGGCTCAAAAAGGAATGTCTATGGGAATGTAAGCATGTAACGGAAGCATCACACTTGGGAGAAAGGCACTGTTTCAGGAACCTTACTTTTTGCTGAATAGTGAGATGTCATTGTTTGGTGACAGTGGTGTTCTCAACTGTACAGTGATCACATATACATTTGCGTTTCAAACCAGGTTATTTTTGAGAGTGAGAGAGGGCTGTGTTTGACATTTATTTATGAAAAGTCGTTTTATTGTAACCATATGATTCCACTTATTTGAGATACCTAGAGTAGTCATATTCATACAAAGTATGATGGCGGTTGCCAAGGACTGGGGAGAGGGGAGAATGGGGAGTTCTTGTTTAATGGGTACAGGGTTTCAGTTTTGCAAGATGAAAAAGGTTTTGTGTGTGGGTGGTGGTGATGGCTGCACAACCATGCCGATGTGCTTAATGCTCCTGAACTGTATACCTAAACGTGGTTAAAATAGTAAATTTGATATGTCTTTTCTCACCATTTTAAAAAATAAAATCTGTATATATTTTTCAAGTTGTCTGTTGTATGGGTAGTTCTATAAATGGCTCTACTAAAAATTATTTTTAAAAATATCATTCCTCCTGGAAAATAATATATATCAGTGTGTATTGCAGCAAATTAAGAACAACGTTTTTGATATTACTATGTAGATATTTAAAAATAACATGCATGGAATAAATTATTCTTGGTACATATTCACATACTGTAATAAGTTTCTTAGCACATTTCTCATAAAGCATCACTAGTATTCTTTAGAAAGTTTTTTTTCAAATTTATTATTTTTAATATCTCACAAAATTTTCTACATTTTTCAAAGTTTCACATTTTGGTTGAAACTATGGACACATTTAATTGATGAATCTTTGTAAGCCGTCATACTTTTAAGTGCGAAATTATTTTCTCTACAAATGCTAGCGTATCAAGTGGCTCAGAAGTAATTCTATAAATGGAATATATTATCAGTTCTGTTTTTTTCATATTGTACTATGTAAATATTTCAGCCAAAATATTTTTGCAGATACTATCTTATTGCCGCAATTCAGGGAAACTCTTTGTGATACAAAATTTATGAGATAAAACTCAGGAAATTATCCATCTCTTCATAATTCTTTTGAATATTTTACCAAATTAAGATGCTACAAAATCATAGGCTTTCTCAATTTCAGTTTATTCTAGTAAGAATATGTATTTATATAATTTTTAAAGAGTAGCTCCATCAGAATACTCTTTGGCAATTTGAGATATTCCAATGCATAGGTTCCCAAACCCTGGGCCATGGACTAGTAATGGTCTGTGGCCTACTAGGAACTGGGCTGCACAGTAGGAAGCGGGAGGGCAGGTGCAGCCAGCCAGCATTACCGCCTGAGCTCCACTGCCTGTCAGATCAGCAGTGGCATTAGCTTCTAGTAGGAGCACAAACCCTATTGTGAACTGCGCATGCAAGGGATGTAGGTTGCATGCTCCTTGTGAGAATCTAATGCCTGATGATCTGAGGTGGAATAGTTTCATACTGAAACCGTCCCCCACCTCCCAATCCATGGAAAAATTGTCTTCCATGAAACCAGTCCCTGGTGCCAAAAAATTGGGGACCACTGTTAGCAGGCATAAAGAATTTCTAAATAAAATTTTGTACATTATTTGAACTCTCATCACTAATATGTTTAAATATCCTTCTTGTTTTTTTGTGGATGTATTTTAATGTGTTCTTGTATAAAAATTTTTCAAATAATTGCCGTTTACTGAATTCTTCAGCAGTAGTTTTTTACTATTCATTTGTTGAGGACTTAAAGTTTTCTGACTAATGTTGAACAAAATGCAACTAAAATTTAGAGGACTCATTTATTTACAAAATTAATATTATAAAACGCTTAGGTTGACTTTAAAGTAGTCAACACAGTTCTATGTCTAATCCCCAATGATAGCAAAAAGTTAATGATGAACAAAGAAAGAAAATTCATACAGCTATATTGAAGTCTTTTTTCAAAAATTAATTTTATATCAGCTTAGTCACAAATTTTTTGTACTTCCATTAGTGTAATTTGAGGGTATATAAAAATATAAATTTTAACATCCTGTTTTCACTGAAACCTAAAATGAGTAAAATTAATTTAGAAAACAAGTCATTTGATCTAAATGAAAAGTCATGGTTAACAGAGTGATATGCATTTGCACCTCTGCAGCTTTATGAATTAAATCATCACTTTTTTGGTATGTTGTATAAGAATAACTATTAAGTTTTTTAGTAGAAGATAATACTTCTTCAGCAGCTTTATGTCTTTTGCTTTTCACATAGTCAGTGATATCATTATGGTTTCTCCATGGTGGATAATAAATGCCAACATACAGTTTGTGCAAGTTCCAAGTTCTTATGAACTTTCTTGAGAAGTAGAAATTCAGAACTTAAATTTTCTTTGTTTATTTTTGTGGCTTTGAGGTCATTGCTGCCTAAATAATTTATTACATAGAAAAAAGCATTACTTAACATTAAAATAAATAAACTGCTGTAGATCCTCACCATACACTAAAGGACAAAACCCAACAGCAAGAGTACACAGACTTCTTTATATATGATCCATGACAGGACTGCTATAATTTTCCACTTCTCCTGCTGAACCCACCACCTTAATGCAGCTTATAGGCATGGATCATGACACAAGAAACCAGCAAAGGCAATGACAAATACTTCTCTCACCACCACCATAGACCACTGGAGCTAGGTTTCCCGAAATGCATATTTTATCAATGAGTGCCCTGCAAGCTGTCCTTTAAGAGGACAGTTGTCCTTTAAAGAAAGGCATGAGTTGCCCTTGGAAAGGATCTAGAAAAGAGATATGGGCTAATACTGGTCATTTTTCAGATTTCACTGTGAATTCTGTCATCCATAACTAGACAAATACCATAGCAGAAGCTAGAAGCACAAAGTGCAGGTTTATTAGATCCATTCTGGATTTTAAAAATGTAACTATGACTAATAATACCTCATTAATAAGAGAGAAATCCAGGACAAATCCTAAAACATATGAAACGCCAGGATAACAGGAGTGATCTGGAATTGTCCTGGGCAAATCCAGACATGTGGCCACTGTACTCAAAGGCAGTATTTCTTTGCCGTTTGTATTTCATTGTTTATTTAAAGAACCTGAAGCAGATTTGCTGAACTCTGATCCTTCTCTGTTGGCCAGCAGATAATTCCAGAGATCATTAGGCCTTTGATGAAACCTTCAGAAGGTGGCACTCTTTGGAGTATTCTTTTCTCAATAACAAAGCCTGGGTGTTAATAGTAAGTGTTGAAATTCTGAGTCAACCTTCCTTCCCATTCTTGGGAGAGATAATCCCATTTGGTTTGATATGATCAAACTTGAGGTTATTCTGAATATTACATAGTCTAGAAAACTGTACTTTTTTTTACACTGGCTTAATTGGTAGAGATTCTTATTAAATGGAATGAGTTTCATTCAGAGTTAGAGTAATTTCAAAATTACAGCATTTGCTACAAATAAAAACACGCCAGAGCCTGAAAACTCCAAGTAGTGTTCACATTTTGAACAAATCAGCAGGTACTTGCAACAAAAAAGTGACTTTATGCTGCTGGTCTATTTTACAAATTATTATCCATTCAGAATATGCTGAGTTCTCTCCAGTCTATCCTTCCATAATGTGTGTCTTTAACACCTCAGTCCTTCTATGAAGAAAGCCTCTTCTCTTGCAATTTAAGCCTAAATGATGCCTGCTTACTGAAATGTTTTGGGTTAAAAAAATCTTGTTTGGTTTTATTTTGAACATAATGTCCCATTTGCATTTTCTTATTGTAGCCTGTCACTTATTATTTCAGAAACTTTTCTTGAGGAGTTCAGAATGGGTTTTTTTTCACCCCGACCATCACTGGTTTATGTGTATGAGCTGCTATAAAGTGCAGTGATTGCTTAAAAAACACTACAGTTACTTTAAAAAGATGACTTTGATTGTGTGTTTTTTGTTCCCATCACAATAACACTTTGCAGGTGATTATTAAATTAGAGATTTTCTTTGTTTTTCTAACAAAAAAAAAATACCCTTTTTATGTCAGCGCCAATTGAGTAGTAATTTTTCACATTTTACAAAAGATTTTTCTGTCCTACCTCCACGCCCCTCCCCAGATAAAGAAGGGCTTTGACATTCTATGACAGGGTGGGTTTTTTGCATACACAGTGCTTTTGACTTTTCTTTTAAAAAAATCTGTTGACTCTATTGAAATGTGACAGGACAATATTTAACCTGAATAGAGGCATGTTGACTCCTCTTATTAAAACTGACAGTTAAGGACGTTTCTCTCTTTATTCCTTCTGATACACGCAGACAAGTCTTCACTGCTAACTAGTATACAAAATCAAAAACAAAAAAATACAGAGCGCAGAGATGACTACCTTATAAACAATATATGAATGACAATCGCAAGTTTAATCTAGCAAAGAAACCTTTTTTTATCCTTTAAGAAAATTAAAGCCCTTTCAAATTAGTTTGACATATGAAGATAGACTGACATCATTGATTTTCAAGTCTTCACTCTTCCTCCTCTGCTGTCTTTCCTCTCGAAGATATGGAATGTTCCGCTAAGCCCGGGACAGGACCACAGCGACACCTACGGAGAGAGCCCGGGGTCCCTTTTGAGGCTGTGTAGAGCTGGAAGCTCTTATTCCTTAGAATTCCTTCATCTTATTTGCACTCTTGAGACAAAAATGGTGGCCATGGATGTTGTTCCCCAGCTCCATACTGGCACTTGTTCTCTTTGTTTGAAAAAAATGGCCGGAAATATCACGCTTTCAAGTTCTTTCCGTCCTGTTGGACCAATAAAGGACTTCATTAGCATAAATGAGGCTTAAGTTCTTTTCAGTCGCACATAAGTGAGCCTCTTGGGAAGAGCACAATTAAGAGCCTGATGCCAACTCTCCAAGATAGACGGGAACCATATGGAATTTAGATGTCTCCGGGTACTTGCCTGCTCTTCTCAGCTTCCACGAGCCAAACCTCTTCAAAGGAATGGTCTGATTCCTTATGTACAATGCACGGGATTTGTATATGACATAGGCGAACTGTCCACAGAGATACAGGATTCTCTCTCTCTCTCTCTCTTTCTCTTTCTTTTTTATTTTTTTGCGAGGGGAGAGTGTTATTCAAGGGTTGATGATTCAGTGATTTTGTTGTAAAGGAATTTGAGCCATAAAAAAACCATGAATGAGTGCCACTGTCTGATCTAGTGCAGGCAAAGTTATCTCTTATTCTCATTTCCATATCCTGTCCTCTGCATTTGTCCCCAAATAAGATTCCATCAAATGGTTATCAAGTTTTTCAGCACATTGATTGTGGAGAGTCAGAAAAGTAGCAACTTGTTCTATGGCAGTCTTCTCTATTAACCATGCAGAAGAGTCAGGCTTCTGTGCATGGATATTGATCTGTCCAGTTTGTCTGCAGAAATCACCCTGTTTGTCTGGTTGTCCCGAAAGGGCTTGCATACCATTCTTAGGAGAGTTAATCCCATTTTGTTTGGTTTGATATGATCAAACTTGAAGTTACTCTGAAGAGTATTTAGTTAGCTGTACATATTTTTTACACTGACTTAATTGGTAGAGATGGTTACTGAGGCAGCCTGTAGATTACACCATGGAAGCAAGTCTAGACTCTTCTTCCTTGAGAACAGGGACCCCACAGGGCCTCATGGGACCTAACAGAACCTGTGACAAAGGAAACCACCCTCAAGTCTTCAGGTCTAAGAGGTGTCAGAAGACATTAAAAACTGACGTGTCAGCTTCTAGTTTCTGTCCTTTGTATGTGCCAAGATTGTGGGAGAGGTTGGCAAGGATGCCGTGGTGTTTTAGTTTGGGATTCCCCAATAGTAGACCTCAGGGCAAGGATTTGATGTAAGTCATTTATCTGGGAAATGGCCCAGGTGTTTTTTTTTTTGGTTTGTTTGTTTTTGAGATTGAGTCTCATTCTATTGCCCAGGCTGGAGTACAATGGTGCGATCTTGGCTCACTGCAGCCTCTGCTGCCCGAGTTCAAGTGATTCCCTGGACTCAGCCTCCCAAGTAGCTGGGTTTACAGGCATGCACCCCAACACCCAGCTAATTTTTTGTATTTTTTTAGTAGAGGCAGGGTTTCACCCTGTTGGCCAAGCTGGTCTTGAACTCCTGACTTCAAATGATCCACCCACCTTGGCCTCCCAAAGTGTTGGGATTACAGATGTGAGTCACCATGCCATTGAGGGCCCAGGTGTGTTGTAAGGGAGGTAGCAGGGAAGGAAGGCAGCCAGCAGTGGGTGTGGTGAAGTGGGCTGGCACCATGAGCAACTGGAATTTCTTCCTCTTGAAGGCCCTGTCAGAGACTGGGCAGACTGCCCTTCAAAATGGATCTGTTGAGGGACAAGAAAGATGTTTATCTCTATGTCCTGACCCTTATTAATTGACAGTCATTCCCAGAACTTCAGACCTACCTTCTTCCCTGGCTGAACACACTGCCTCAGCTGAGGAGAGGAGGAAGGCAGTGTGGATGGGAACTGTCTCCTCGTTACTTCTGGGTGGCACAGGGGAATATGGTAAAGGAACCAACAGCTCCTAGTATGCATGGTTTTCATGGTTTAAAGACTTAGGTGCAGTTAGATTTAACTGTGTCTCTGTGTGTGTGTGTGTGTAGGGGGTTATTCTTAGCAGTAAGGTAAAGTATTATGTGCAATGAGGGCAGCGTTACCATTACAACTCTCGAGCAGAGGCAGGCAGCTCTTGTTAGATACAGATGAAAAATTCTCACAAGCAGTAGCAAGCAGCTATAGATTCCCAGTTCCTCGGCTGGGCTGTTTTAGCTCTAACTGAATGCAAAAGCCAAGACGATGACGAATTGAACAGCCTGGCCGCCAGTAAGTCACAAGAGTTATCGTATAAGGAGACTGAGTTGAGGGCTACACATTACATCAGCTACCATTAGCCCTAGAACAGCAAACGGCACTGTCCAATAGAACTTTTTATAATGATGGGACTATTCTTTATCTGGGTTGTCTAATATAGTAGTTGCTAGTTACATGTGGCTATCGCGATTGTATTAGTGCCAGTTGCCATAAGAAAATACAGAAATTTGTTTTCTCTCAGTTCTGGAGGCTAGAGGTCTTAGATCAAGGTGTCAGCAGAGTTGCTTTGATTCTGAGGCCTCTCCCCTTGGCTTGTACACAGGCACCTCTCTCTGGCTCATGTGGTCTGTCCTCTGTCTATGCACATCCCTGGCCTCTCTCTCTCTCTCCAAATCTTCTTTTCTTATAAGAACATCAGTCAGATTGGACTAAAGTCCATCCTAAGGACCTCATTTTAATTTAATTACCTCTTTAAAGATCTGATCTCCAGACACAGTCACATTTTGAGATGATGAGAGTTACAACTTCAACATATGAATTATGGGGGGGACCACAATTCAGCTCATAAAAGGTACCGAGGAGCTGAGTTTTTAATTTTAATTAAATTCAAATAACCACATGTAGCCAGTGGCTACCATATTACACGGTGTAGCCCTGGAAGATTTACCCATTAGCTTTTCTCTCATGAGTCCAGAAAAGTCCATAGCAATGGGGTTTCTCCTTGACCATCAGAGGCATGGTTCAACTGAAACTCCAGGCAGAGAGTTGTGTCCTGGTAGTTGTTCACATCAGAATGAGCTATAACTCTTTGGGAAAGGGTGACATTCAAGGCTGGAGAAGACAAAAGAAGATCCCTGAGGTTGAAGGTAAAGAGTAGAACCATTAGCCAGAGATGGAGTCAGATACCTAGAAACGGGATGGGATCAGAAGAAAACCTGGAAAAATGCGTAGCAAGTCCTGGACACTTGCTACAACTCTGATTAGAACTGGTCTCATCTTATTCCTGAGTTGCCACAATTCTTGATGGTAGAAAAAAAATTGAAACTTGTCACCTCCAGACAACTCCATCTTTTCTAGTTTAAAACAGTCTTTCGGTGAGATTCATTCTGTTTAGGGTACACGTTGGGTTAGTGAAAGATTTGAGCACCCTTTCATGGAGGGTTGTTTCTCTCCTCTTGAACCATCTAATCCCACCATAGTCTGTTACCCCAGTAGCCTCTGCATGCAGGGAAAGAATATTTCTTCTCAGTGGTAGCTGAAGGAGAGGGTTGCCAGTGTGCCTGCTGTCTCCAGGGGCTCCTCTCTGGCTTAGGTGGGAGGCCCCAGTTGTTCAATTCTGCTGCCCGCTAGGATTCAACTGGATCTGGCTGGTCTTTTCAGGATCTGCGTTGGCCTCACCATTGCATCTGGTACCCTCTCTGGATAGAGTCTTCTTTTCCTCCAGCCCTGCCACTGGTTCCCCGTCTACCCCTGTGGAGGCCCCTAGTCCTCCTGGATGGCCTGTATTCTCACACAGGCTGTGAGAATTAGGATCCTACCTCTAGTCCTGCGCTTCGCAACAGCGAGTGATTCTGCCTTCTTCCCAGGGATGTTGACAATGTCTGAAGATTTTTTGGTGGTCCCAACTGGAGGCGGGTGTGCTAGTGTGCTCCTGGAATCTAATGGGTAGAGGCCCAGGATGCTGATATAGTTTGCATCTTTGTCCCCCTGAATCTCATGTTGATGTGTAATCCCCAGTGTCGGAGGTAGGGTCTGGTGGGAGGTGGGTCCCTCACGGCTTGGGTGCTGTTCTCATGATAGTGGGTGATTTCCCACAAGATCTGGTTGTTTGAAAGTATGGTGCCTCCTCCTTCCTCGTGCTCCCTCTGTTGTGCGTGACAGGCCAGCTCCTGCTTTGCCTTCTGCCATGAGTAAAACTCTCTGAGGCCTCCCCGGAAGCTGAGCAGGTGCCAGTGCCATGCTTATATAGCCTTCAGAATTGTGAGCCACTCAAACCTCTTTCCTTTGTAAACTACTCATTCTCAGGTGTTTCTTTATGGTAAGGCAAGAATGAACTACTACAGGTAGCTTTAAACATTCTGCAATGCACAGGACAAACCCCCAGTGCATAGGACAACCCCCACAGCAAAGGCATGTCTGGCCCAAAATGCCACATTGCCGAGATTGCAAACCTCCTTCTAGTCCATCCTTGTAGATACCCCTTTAAACCACTTCCAAGCAGTGCCTTGGCAGCAATATGTCCGCTGGGTGCCATGCTTCCATTGAGTACTATTTCAGGAGACTTGCACTTTGTTACACATTTACCCTGACAATTTAAGGGCAAGCCCCACTATGCTTGAAGGAACTACACACTTATGTGAGGGTTTCTGTCACCCCTCGCCCCTAGACTTTCTCTAGAGTTTTGACCCCAAAGGATAAGTTAAGACATTTGCATCTGATCTGTTGCC
The DNA here is from genome assembly GCF_000951035.1 of Colobus angolensis palliatus. Classification (NCBI taxonomy): domain Eukaryota; kingdom Metazoa; phylum Chordata; class Mammalia; order Primates; family Cercopithecidae; genus Colobus; species Colobus angolensis. The sequence continues at coordinate 2,297,106 of NW_012112697.1, forward strand.
TCCTTTCCCTTATCATCAGTCTACATGTATTCCTCTCCATGGCTAATCATTTGGGTGCCCCCAAGCCTGGTTCTGTCACAAGGAGCTTTTCCCTATCTACCCTCCCCTTGAAGCAACAAAATCTATTTATTTAATGAATGGTGAAAGGAATCCATATAAGGACAAAAATTAAATGGTTTAATGTTCTCCAAATATCTCCTTTCCCCATAATGCTGTGGCTTAATGGGGTGACCACAGAGTTGGTTGGTGAGCATATGGGGCCAGGCATGTCAGGCTGGCATAAAGGTATGGTGGCTGGGTCGATGTCCTGTTTTGTAACTTGAATCACTCATGGTTTGAAGGGGAAAGCGCTGTCCATCCCTACTTCCAAGTGGCTTACATCGTGTTCTTAATGCTGTTCTAGACAGTTGCTGAGTTGAGAGAATTAGAGTAGGGGTCAAAGGGAAGACTTAGGCAGCTCCTCACTGCTTTTCTGTTTTGTTCTCTTATCCCAGGCCCTAAGCAGTCTGTACTCCACCCTATTCCCTGATTCCTCCCTCAGCCTATACACACACACACACACACACACTCACTCACTCACTCACTCACACTCACACTCTGTTGGAGGTAGTGACAATAAGACCCCTGTCTCCTTGGAGTTCTCAGTTGCTCGCTTTGCCCCTCCCACTGATGACCACAGTTGGCTCCAAGCTTATCACCTCCTGGGCCTTCCTGCTCTTCCTTCGGCATGGGATGCAGAGGAACTGTGGCCCTCCAGGCCCCCACACGTGTCTCCCTCCCTGCTGCCTCAAGGAAACAGGGCCCTTTGTGGCCAGGACTTGGCAATGCAGGGTGCATTTGAAATCAGGCTGGGCCAAGAAATGCAGGGCTAGTTTTCTTTTTATATATAAAAGTCTTTTTTAAAATCTTTAAATTTGTTCTTCGAGAAGAAATAAACCTTTATTAGACTCTATGTATTGCTGTAAATTTGATTGACCAGATGTTTGTCAGATTTAATATACGCTGGTTAAAAAGTTGCTTTCTACATCTCGACTGAGGCCCTTTCTGGTGAGGAAGGAGCCAGTTTATAGGAAACAATGAAATCATTTTTTACACCTTACAGATGCTCTAATCCCATTACAGACTGAGGTGTTTAAAATTCTTGGTGTTTTCTTGCTTTACTTTTATGGCATGAGTGATTTTGGAGGGAGAAAGCCTGGGCAGGGAAATATTTCAATGAGGCATCCCCCAAGGGGGCCTGGTGAGGGGTAGGGGTGGAGGAGGGACGCATGGAAGGGCTGAGTGTTGTTAAACTCTCCTGGAGTTGTGCTTTTAAGAATTCTTTCTGTTTGGTTTGCTTTCCAACCACAGCTACTGGCTGAAGCTTGAAAGACTGCTAGAACTTTGATTAATGATGCCAAGGTCTTGAGCCAAAACTGAGGAAGTTGCTAGGCAGAGGAATTTGGGGCTAGTTTCTCTCCAGTAGTTCTCTCCTGACAACAGGCCATTCGTGTGTTTCTCAGTACCCGACTCAAATGCCTACCAGGGCTGGGCAAATAGCAAAAGTGAGCAAGTTAGGCCGACAGCCCACTGTGGCCAACTAGGCACCCCAAGTCTCACCAAAGGAACAGTGGGGTTCTTAATGATGACACCTGGTTGCCCCATGGGGATGTGAGCTTTGTAAAGAGGTATCTCCCAGTTAGCAAACAAAATTCATCTGTGGATATTTTCTGCCTGATGACCATAGGTTTGCAAATCTTCTTCTAGTAAAATGTGTATAAATAGAAATAAGTCATGTATACATTAGTAGTCTCCAAATTAGAATTGCTGAGACTAATAAAGGTTTTAAATTTTGGCAGCTCACACAGGAGTTGTCAGCCTTTTATTTGGTTATGTGAGGGTATTAAACAGACAGAGCTACTATTTATTATCACCGACCTGTTTCATAAAAGAAACAACATTTAAATATTCTCCACCTACCCTTACTCATCCCTCCTCAAAAAAAAGAACAGGAAGGAGACTGTCTCAGACTTAAGGACAGCTTTTTAAGGTGAATCACCGTACTTTTATGAAAATATCATTGAATTATCATTTCTTTTCAAATTTCCCAGTGAACATCTTATCAGAGACCAAAAGCGATCTACTATACTGCTAAAGCTGCCTCCTCACCTATTGATAATAGTATAGATTGTTTTCTTCAATGCTGAAATAATCAGGGTGTTCTGGGTTTCATCCTCTTCCTCACTCTTGCTGCCGGTAGCTTTTGACCCCTAGAAGCAGAGATCATTAGAGCTGGAAGAATTTTAAAGATTGTTTAATTCACCCAGTTTATCCTACATTTGAAGAAATTGTTTCATGGGTCATACAGCTCATTGGCTTAATAACTAGGCCTATAATGATTTATGTCACACATGAGAGAAGTATGTTTTTTTTTTTTTTTACAAAAATAATACAAGCAAAACAAAGAAAGTATTTCCCCAGTCTTGTTTTTATGTGATGACCACTGTGAACATTTTGGTGTATACCCTTCTCATTTTTTTCAAATTGTGTTTTGTTTGGAATCCTCCTGCCTGTGCCATTTCATAAACTGTGTTTTCATGTCAACAATACATTGTGAACATTTTTCTTTACTCAATAATCTTCAAGAACACGTTTTAATCACAGAGCAGCATTAAATTTTATGGCATAACTTAATGTTTACAGTCATACATTCATATTATTTCTCACTTTGAATTTTCTGAACAGCACTGGAATCAGTATCATTATAGCTGAAGAATCTACCTTCTGAATATCCCATTTTTCTTATTCCTTTTTTATTTTTTGTAATACTTCCCGAGATCCCTACTAAAGTCTCTACACAGAAATCCAAGTTTGGTTCACCTGTACTCCTAGCCTTAGCCATTTGTAAAGTGTTCAGAGAATCAACAGTGAAAGATCAGTCCGTGGCCAATGGGGTTGTGTTTCTTATAGTGGATATTGTTAGGTAATCTGTCTGAAGTAGCATTGAGCAACTTTGGTAAAATGGATGGCAAGTATGGTCCCATTATTGGAAAGGAGAACATTTGCACTATGTCATGGGGCCTTAGCATTTAGCTTGAAGACCACACACTTATTGGGAAGCCATGTGAGAATCAATGGACTCAAAACTGAGATGACTGGAAATGTAAGGAAAAGGTTTGGAATTGACCATCTGATTCCACCTGTCTGCTAGGAAAAAGATGGGAAATAACTAGCTCTCTTACTATCTGCTTACATCTTCCTGTATTATTTAAATAGATGCTAAAAATTATATACTGTACCCTTTCCAGAGAGATTTAGGATCTCTGTAAGATCTGGTTTGCACAGAAATATGGCAAACTTTTTTTGTGAGCCCTTCTTGCCCATATCGTTGGAGGCAGTTTCATTAAATGTGTCATGGTTTATATCCCCACTCAGAATCTTCTCTCCAAATAGCTCACCTTTACAATTTAGTTCTCCCTTAGAAAAAAAAAATACACTTTTCCAGAGATCTGGGCATATCTAATTTTCATGCCAGTGTATTTCATAGAGTATGCTGCCTATTGTATTTTGAACTATCTTCTCTGAATGGGAGATGAGAGAAAAGAACTTCTGCATTTGAAAGAAGTTTAATTTTGCTGCCTACAAATCAGAGCCAAGAGTGAGAAGATTTCCTGGTTCATAAAGTCAAGGTTAATTTTAGGAAAATAGTGCTGATATCTCAGATAGCTTGAAATTGAATTCTGACAGTTGGAAGCTGTTTAATGCACTCTTCATTTTTCACAAGTCCAAATGAGCAATGTTCAAGGCATCGTCAACCAATCAAGCACCATATCACCCTCCTTGGTTTCTTTGAATCTGTCCAGAATGGGAGGGCTTACTTATTGTCCACTGCTCCATTAGGATGTAGGTTCCATGAAGGTAGGGACCTTGTTCATTTTGTTAACAGCTATAGGCCCAGTACCCAGTTAAGCACTAAGCATATAGGAAGTGCTTACTAGCTACCGGATGAACAAATGGATGAATAATTTGTTTTGTTTTGTTTTGTTTTGTTTTGTTTTGTTTGAGACAGGATCTCTCTCTGTCGCCCAGGCTGCAGTGTAGGGGCACAGTCACAGCTCACTGCAGCCTCTACCTCCCAGGCTGAAGCGGTCCTCCCACCTTAGTCTCCCGAGTAGCTGGGACTACAGGCATGCATCACCACATCTGGCTAGTTTTTGTAATTTTTGTAGAGACAGGGTTTTGCCATGTTTTCCAGGCTGGTCTCGAACTCCTGGGCTCAAACGATCTGCCTGTCTCAGCCTCCCAAAGTGCTGGGATAACTGGTGTGAGCCATCGTGCCTGGCCCGCTAGTGGTATTTTTTATACCTGCTAATAATAATTTCCCTTAGGCTTGAACAGATTCCAGAGTTGAGATATTGTTCTCATGGAGACAGGGTCTATAGCAGGAGAACCAAACATCGCTTCCTTGCCTGCATCTTTGGGACTGCTGAAGAGCAGATGGTGCATGGGTGGGCATGCCAGTTAGGAAGAGGGCTTGGGTGGGCTTCAGAGTTCAGTTAGGATTTCTGTTTATCACAGATCGAGATCCTAGCTAACTAATATAGATAAATGGTCAGCAAATCCAAGGACTGAAGAATCAAGAGCTGACACAGGGCCGGACAGGATGATGTAAGAAAATACAGAGGAGGAAGGAGGCTGGGTGCGGTGGCTCACGCCTGTAATCCCAGCACTTTGGGAGGCCGAGGCAGGTGGATCACCTGAGGTCAGGAGTTCGAGACCAGCCTGGCCAACACAGTGAAACCCCGTCTCCACTAAAAATACAAAAATTAGCTGGGTGTGGTGGCGCACGCCTGTAGTCCCAGCTACCTGGGAGGATGAGGCAGGACAATCACTTGAACCTGGGAGGTGGAAGTTGCAGTGAGCCGAGATCCTGCCACTGCACTCCAGCCTGGCGACAGAGTGAGACTCTTAAGAAAAAAAAAAAGAAAAAGAAAATATGGAGGAAGAAGAATTTTGGTGAACCGGGAAACATAGACCCTGCCCAGAACCATTCAAATTCAAGTTTTAAAAATATCATGAGGCCAAATAAAACACGTCTGTCAGCCACACGTGGCCCCGAGGCTGTCACTTTACAATCACAGAATGAATCCAGTGCCTTATTTTCCTGATGAAAAAGTTAAGGATATTAACTTAGAAGGACAACAGATAAGTAATCTGTTTTTTTCTGAACAAGGAGAACAAAAATGAACCTTATACCCTAGATTTCCTAGATGTTTTCATGCTTTTTACAGTATATATAATTATCAATAAACGTTTGTTGAAAGAAATGGCTCATTGTCGAAAACTTGGAAAAAATGGAAAAGTATGAGAGAAACCAAAACTGACTATTCAATTATCACACAGGGATAACCCCTCTTTATAGTGATTATAAGTAGCACTCTCTTAAGAGTTTTTCCAATGTATCCATATAGTCATATGGGCATCACAGAATTATACAAAATTGAGTCCGTGCCATACAATTTGTTTCATTTAATTCAACATTATGGTATATTTTCCTGTGTCAATAAATGCTACTTTAAAAGCATGATTTAAAAGGGCTACATGGCATTTTATCATATGAATGGACCAAATTTTATGTCACCATTTAACAGTTAACTACGGAAATGGACATTTAGGTTGTATATAATTTTTCTCCCTTTTAAATGATAGCGAGATAAAATTCTTCATAATAACATCTATAGGTAATTTTTGTGATGTTTAGGATCAATTCCCTAACACTGAAGTATATTGTCAAAGAGTATAAATATTTTCAAGAGTGTTGATAAATAAATTGCCAGATTGTTACTCAGAAAGGGTATTCCAATGTATACCCCTAAAGCCCGTGTCCACAACTCTTTTTCCACACTAGAGATTGTCATTAAATAATTAAACATGAAACTTTGCCAGTGTGTTAAAAAGAAATTGTTATAATTTTGCCTTATTTTCCATTTCATTGATTATTAGTACTTATTGGTCCATTATGTTTCTCCTTTGTGAACCTTATTTTGTTGAAATTGCCTGTTATTCTATGGGTTACTCATCAATTTCACAGATATTTATTACATGGTTTGTACGTAACCAGTACTGTTCTAGCAGTGGAAGATAGCCATAAGAAAAACAACAAGCATCTGTTGTTTAAAGAATTAAATGAAATAATTTCGGAGGCTGAGGCAGACAGATCACCTGAGGTCGGGAATTTGAGACCAGCCTGACCAACACGGAGAAACCCTGTCTCTACTAAAAATACAAAATTAGCTGGATGTGGTGGTGCATGCCTGTAATCCCAGCTACAAGGAGGCGGAGGTTGCGGTGAGCCGAGATTGTGCCATCCATTGTGCTCCAGCCTGGGCAACAAGAGTGAAACTGTACCTCAAACAAAATGAAACAAAACGAATTAAATGAAATAATGCCTATAATGCCCTTAACACTGTATTGCCTGACACATACAAGATTTCAGCGAGTTATTTTCCATCATTCTTGGTGTAGCTGTAAGAGTCTTATAGTAGTAGCATCAGCTACTATTTTGGGAGCAGATTGTTTCGAGAAGTTTTATTCAGCTGGCTAGCAGTGACCCAGGTATTCCTAAGCATGTGTGTGAACCTCATATAAATACATGTATCAAAAGCCAAATTCAGTGTAACCAGATTCCAAAATGCTGGTGACCACGCAGGTGCCGCCTGACATAAAGGGATGTATAACTGGGCCAGCATGAAAAGAGACAGCAGCCTGATCTCACTGCTTCACATATCTTACTTTTGCAAACTTTGCCAAAACGTAGATTCTTACCGTGGTCTCTCCCAGGACTTCATGGTTCACCTTCCTCTGGGTGGGATAGGTATCAAGTGCTCGACTGGCATCACTCAGACTCTCTACTCAGATGGGATCATTGAAGCACAATTAGAAAGTGAAAGTTCAAAGTGACCAAGATTCTTCTTTATCGTTCTTGATACATATTGAGATTTGAATCCAGTGCACACTGCCATGTTGTAGCTGAACATGTGACATCAAGGGTGACAAAGAATCAGGCCACCTTAAGCAGAAATACAAGTTTAATGGAACTTAAACCTTACCCAGATGTAATATATTTCATATAATCTAACAGAGGAGCGCTGATTTTTGTTTTTAAACATGATTCAGGCCGGGCGCGGTGGCTCACGCCTGTAATTCCAGCACTTTGGGAGGTAGAGGCAGGGGGATCATGAGATCAGGAGTTTGAGACCAGCCTGGCGAATATGACGAAACCCCGTCTCTATTAAAAATACAATAATTAGCCGGGCGCGATAGCATGCGCCTGTAGTCCCAGCTACTTGGGAGGCTAAGGCAGAAGAATCGCTTGAACCCAGGAGGTGGAGGTTGCAGTGAGCCGAGATTGCACCACTGCACTCCAGCCTGGGCGACAGAGCAAGACTCTGTCTCAAAAAATAAATAAAAATAAATAAATACATAAACAAACATGGTTCAGCTCCTGGGCTGGCTGCATAAGACTAGCACCTTGTGAATTCCAGGTCTCCCATCCTCAGCTGGACTTCAGTCCCTCTAAATTTGTCCATTTGCAAATGTCCCTGCCAAGCAGGAGCAGGGAGGGAGAGAATTGTGTGCTTGTTGTTGTTTTTATTTAGTTTTATTATTTGAACCTCCACCTCCTGGGTTCAAGTGGTTCTCCTGCCTCAGCCTCCTGAGTAGCTGGGATTACAGGTGCCCGCCCCCATGCCCGGCTAATTTTTGTGTTTTTAGTAGAGACAGTGTTTCGCCATGTTGGCCAGGCTTGTCTTGAACTCCTGGCCTCAAGTCATCTACCCACTTTGGCTTCCCAAAGTGTTGGGATTACAGGCATCAGCCACCGCGCCTGGCCCACTGCTGTGCTTTTAAGAGTAGGTTCTTGTAGTTGGAGAATGGAGAGACGGAGGGGCTGGGAGGAGTGGAGAAAGGATAACATGTTAGGGTTTGAATTTGTATGAGAATAAACATCCTTTCAAGGAAGCACCGCTTGGAACAAAACATCACCACATCCTCGCCTGTAACCAAGAGCAAACAGGAGACTTTTCATTCTGCACTGTGATGGCTGTTGTGCTCTTTACGCCAGAGCCACAGGCTGGAGGTCTGCATGCAAAGTGTGGGTAATTGTGCAGTTCTCTGTGGTCCGCCTCCGGAACAATGTCTCGTAAAATTCTTAAGCGGCTATCACTTTTCGTGGCTAATGAACTGGGGAACTGGGAATGAGATCTAGAGCCAATTCTTGGATTAAATCTTCTGAGGCTCAAACAAGGCTATGTTTAGGAACTGGGGGGAAGAGAGAGGTCCGAACTCAGAGACGAAGGACAGTAAGCTCCAACCCTCCTCGGAGCCTAGCAACCTGCTTGAAGAGCTCACCAAGGACCAAGCAAATGGGGACATGAATATCAAAAGGCTTGTTTGAGCGTCAAAAATGCGTTCAGTGTAGTTTCCCCCTCTGTTTTCCAAGTGATTTCTAAGAGGCTTGTTCTCATTTTAAGAAATATTTGAGGTTAGGTATATTTACATTCACATGCTGAACAGTAACCAAAGGGTGGTGGACTCCACTGACCAGTGAGGAGGGCACCGGGGCAGGGAGTATCAGGAAACTTCTGGCACAAAGGGAAGAAGTCAAATGGGAATCGGTGGTCTCTGTTATAGGTGGGTGGTCTTTGGAGAAAGGAATTTCAGGACAGATTCCATCCTGTGATGCACACATACAAGTAAGTAAATAAATAAGCAAACAAATAAATGTATGTCCTCTTTCTTTTTATTCCACACTCAAGACAGTATCTGCAGGTGCTTTAGCCCCCTTGGGAGAAGTGACAGCAAGCCAGAGCCCAGGTATAACTAATTCAGAATAGTCTGTCCCAACTACATCTCTGTCTTTCATCTGGTTTTCTTCTTGAGATACTGCAGATTTCCTTTCCCTCCTTTTATTTTTCTGCTGTTCTATGGTGCTTGCACTCATTTCCAGCGAAGGATGTGAACATTTTTTCATATGGCAAGGTGAAAATAATTTTATTTTCATTGCTTCCCTTACCTCCCCCTACCCCAACCTTATGATGGATTTGCTTGAAAAAAAATAATGACGGGGCTTCACAAACTGGCCTGACAGTTGTGATGCGGAGAGCGAGCCGGCTGAGTAGGGACGGTGAGGCATCTCTGTACCTATTATGGCAAAAATCGATAATGCTTTCTGTAAATTGCTCCTCCCAAAGGAGCCGAACAAATGCAGAAGGCAGGGGAAGCCATCATTCTGTGTGAAGGCCCTGCATACTCGGACCGGTGCAATTATGAACAGGAGGGCGGTTAGGTCTGTGCGTGAGTGTGTGTGTGTGTGTGTGTGTGTTCAGAGTAAGAATTCTGGGGGAGAAGGAACTTATTCATCATAAAATTTTAATTGTTCTCTTAGGTGCGTCCTTCCATTGGTCCTTGAGAGGTGGGAGGTCCCTGAGTCCTAGAAACCCTAGAAAATCCTTTGGAAGTTGCGACGGGTGGATTAAGGAAAATAGCCTGTCTGTTTAATTGTGATTTCCTGATTGGGAACTTAATTGTTGTAGTGCTTTTCTAGAAACTCCCTTACCCTGGCTGTGGAAATTACATGCTGAATCTGTGGCTGTAAACAATCTTGTATGTTTGGGCCGTGCTAGAATTTTCTTTACAGTCCAAATCTCTCATCTTACTGATCTTTGGAAAGATAATATATCACAAGTCCCTTGAGGGACATTTTTTTTCTGTAAGTTTATAACTCCTTCCCAGCCACCCATTCCCACCCCTAAACTGCAGAAGAAATGGAAGACATTTCCATAATGATGGTTCTTGTGGGCCATGGCTATATTTACTTTTTTTCTTAGCAGGAGGAGCCTAAAACTTAATTACTGCCATGAAACACGAGCTGATAGAAATAGACAAAAGACGTCAATAAAATACTTTTTCAAACAATGTGCTGGATTAAGGAAATGGAGCACCTGGAATGCAAAGGTTTTATGCAGGTGGTTTTTTTTTTTTTTTAAATTAAGATGTAGAGGAAATATGCTCTGTTAGAAAGACCACTGGGTTTGGAGCCAGGAGACCTAGAGCTTTAAAGACTAGCTGTGGGCCAGGCACAGTGGCTCATGCCTGTAATCCCAGCACTTTGGGAGGCTGAGGTGGGTGGATCACGAGGTCAGGAGTTCAAGACCAGCCAGGCCAAGATGGTGAAACCCCATCTCTACTAAAAATACAAAAAAATTAGCCAGGCGTGGTGGCGGGCACCTGTAATCTCAGCTACTTGGGAGGCTGAGGCAGATAATTGCTTGAACCCAGAAGGCGGAGGTTACAGAGAGCAGAGATTGCACCACTGCATTCCAGTCTGGGTGACAGAGCGAGACTCTGTCTCAAAAAAAAAAAAAAAAAAAAAAAACTGGGTTTGTTATTTGCTTGATGATCATGAGTTTCAGCCTCGGTGTCTTCGTCTATAAAATGGGATGGTGACACCTCCATAAGCTCTCTCACAGGTTGTAAGGAAGTCATATGAAAATCCATTGCCAGCATGAAGTTGTTACAAGGATATAAATTATTATCGGCATTAAAGAAGATAAGCAAGTGTGGGTCTGTGTGGTAATTGAATGTGACGGTCAAATGGGTCTGTTCATAGCCATACTATGCCAGCATGTTTGATTTCATTTGGACTTTGATGCTCTTCAGTGAGGTCAATTTCCTATGGGGCATGAGGCTCTAAGAAACCTAGGTCTCAACCCAGGTTGAGATTAAGCAGGCACGTGATGGGAAATGAAACTGCAGGGATGCTGGCCATCAGAATTTTAGCTGAGAATCATCATCTGACACAACTACAGTTTCCAGTCTACCAGCTTGACCCAAGCAGGTAGATTGGGAGCAGATGCTATATCCTCAAATGAGAGGTAACTGCAACTTCATGGGGATAGGGAAGGCAGAGACACAGGAAGCATTTTTAGAAGGCAATGAACAATTCTCAGAGAGACAGACCTGGGCCTTATCTGAGGAGATAAGACTCTAGCATAGTTTGCAGTTGCTTTGTTAACCTGTTTTAGTTTAAATGAGTGGGAGAAGGACTAATAGATTACCATATGAGAGGATCTGGTATGAATTTCTGAGCAGGACAGTGAAAAGCAGCAAGGGACAGATGACAAGACAAAAGGGAGACTACACCAAGACTAAAGTTTTGGAAAGAAGGGGAAGTGGGTATTTTGGAAAACATAAAAAATAATCGTAATCTTCATGACCCAGTGTAACCACACAGTAATGGTGGAAAGCGTGTTCCAGCTGATCAGGAAGTTGGGAATAGATGCTAAAACGCATGTTGAAACGTTGACACACATGTGCGGACGTCTTCGTGCCATAAAGCATTTGAATACCCAGGCAGGAAGAGAATTGGGAGGTGGGGTGATTTGGAGGACGCTCGGCTGGATGGAGACTTGAGGACACAAATATCTTAGGAAGACACAAAGCTAGTGGAATCCTACCATGCTGGTAGGACTCCCAGATCTAGCCAGTCTCGGTAGAGAAAGCATCTGAAGTTTAGGCAAATGGATTCCTCTAACCCACGCTTGGGAGTGGAGATGTGTCCTTTCCAAGGGAAACGTTGTCTAACGTCTGCCCCCTGCTGGAAGCAGCTGCCTTGCTTCCTAAAGATGGGGGAGAGCGAACCATTGCAGGAAAAAAAAAATTGACCTATTAAAGTCAATAAGCCCAGGATCCTAATGTATCCAACTGCATCTGAATAGCATATGAAAATTACCAAAATTGTCTTTTAAAACCTACTGATGTGGGTCACCCAAACAGCATGCTCCCCGTTGTTAATAATTAATACTGAGCATCCTAGGGAGGAATCACTGTGGATAATTGTAGCCAGTAAGTACGAGTCTGGCAGCCCAGTGTGCCGCAGGTCAGGAAAGGGCAGTGAGGAAGGGATCATACATCAAGCTCGTGCCAGCCGCTGGGTATTGGTGATCTGCTTCCTCTGGCTGTACTTATTCTTCTGATGCGAAAGCCTTCTAAAGAAGGCTGTGAATTGGTTTTCATGCTCGCATTGACAGATTGGGAAAGCAGTTTGTTCTACCAAATTTAACAATGATATATCATTATCACAACTTTGGGGGAAATCTATAAAATCAATAAGTTTGTAGCCTGAACAGGATTTGTATCGCTCGCTTGCTGTGCTGGTGTCAAAGCGTGAGCATATGGATTGAGTCACAGCCTGAGATCAATGGAATTTGTGGACAGTAAGCTCAATAACAAGCCCTTCTGAAAAGAAATAGATGTAAAAAGCAAATTTACTAGAGTATAAAAAAAAAAAAAAAGCTAATATCTTTTCTGCGCCTGGCTGTAAAGTGCTGTTTGGCTGCCGTTGGCTGCGGGTACTTTGAAAGCTGTCTGGAGTATGTGCCTGCAATTCCGAATGCTGCTGCGCCAGCTTCATGCATTGCATGTACAGTTGGGTGCTTCTATTTGCAGGGTTTGTGCTAGGAAACTCGCCAAGAATAGGAGGAGGAGGAAAAATAGCCCTTTATATTGTAAACTGAATAAAGAATAAAAACAGTCAGTGTGTCTGCTGGGGAAAGACCACGGTGGCTTTATTTACTTTGTGCTGGTAGGACTTGGCTAATGGAGAAAAATAAAAAGGCATAATTAAATAGTTTAATGAATTCGCAGCTCTTTTGTTTGAGTGGGACGGGAATGCATGTTCCGGAGAGGCCTCACAAAAAGCTTGGCTGGTAGTGAGTTAAAAGTAGGAAATCAGTTCTTTGAAGGCATTTTTATACTTCATTATCCCAGCATGTAAAATGACTTGTACTAAACGATTGAGGATTTTATGTTTCACCCTCTCTCTTTCTCTTCTTTTTCTAAACAAAAGAGAGCATGGGGTGGCTGGTGTCTAATTCCACTCCAGGTCCTGGAGCTGGAGATCAGCCCGTTACCAGGCTGGTGGGCCAGCTCCTGCATATGGGAAAGTCCAGGGCTCTCAGCAAGGCGGAGCCCCCATCAGCAAACAGCCCACCCTGCAATATATTCAGGACCTCAAGCTAGCACAAATGGCCTGTAGTCTCTCCAGCATGAGGCAAAGTTATTGCCTACTACTGGGCCACAAACTGGGGTGTCCTTTATGTTGTGTTTTCTGGGCAGCCAAGATTACATATCCCCCTTCTTATGATGAAAACAATGAAAGAAATACCTGGGTGAATGAAGCTGATTTTGGAGAAGACAGACGCTGATTCTTAGCCCTGACTTGGTTTCCTTTTGTACCGTGGAGAGAATATGCTCCACGGTACAAAAGAGGGCAAGTCCTTCGGGGAGGCCAGCTGCCTCCCAGACACAGTCACCTGCCTTTGCTCTGGCCACCAGGTTCCCGTGCGCAAAGAAGCCAACTGGGGTCTGAGAGGCTAATAAAAGGTAGGCATCCCTCCAAATCAAGAGTCACCCAGGGCTCGTGCTCCCTGCGCAGACTGGTAGAAAATTGCACCCGAGAAGGATTAGCCTGCAACCGGGGCAGGGGCTCGGGAAGGGCCGGATATTTCAGAGGCCTAGGCTGGAATTGAGATGTTCCTCGATGACCCACTGAGGAGAAGGCCCCAAGGAGAGGATAGCCTTTGTCCCCAGGAAAGAAGGGCAGCTTGGACATCCGACCAGGAGGCAGGCAGAGCTTGGTGGCGGAGGGCAGCCTGGGATATCTCTGCCCAGGCACGGGCCTTCATTTTTTTAAAACTGCAGCTGGTTTGTTGAGCACAAGCTCAACCTCACAAACTTGATGGCGACAAAGCTGGGGAAAATGAGGCCTGGGATGAACCAGGGGTTTTCTAAGGCTCAGGACCAGTCCTCACCATTCCTCCCTCATCTCTCTGTCCTCCATATGAGCCACGGGTATAAAGAAAGAGCAAAATGGTTGTTTATTCAGTGACTCGATGATTTTAAGTAATTGATTCATTCCTGCTTTCTTTTGCTTCCCCTTCTCTCCCTGCCCAGGCTGTTTGGGCTCAGGGTTTCCCAGAGAGTGTGGCCAGGGCCAGGGCCTCAGGGGCTGTACGTGAGGCTGGAGGGCCCCCTTATAGATTTGCTGTGAGCGCTCTTCCAGCCAGAGACAGGGCTCTCTCCTGAGCCTCCCGTGGCGACTCTTGGAAGGTAACGGGAAAACAGCCCAGCCGAGGTGGCTGTAGGTGACACACCTAATCCATCTTCGGAGGGGAAGGGCCCTCTTGGGTCTGAAAATAATTACTGTTTCTTTCCATCAGCCTCTTATTTTTTCTCCTCTCTCTGTGTCTGCTGTACTTGCATTTCAGTTTTGCTTCCAAATCTAGAGGTGCAGTGTGATTTTATGGCTGAGTGGTGTCTGCCTCAATCATGTATCTGCACCCCCCACTTCAGAAGGCTGCTTCTTGGTGACCCCTTGGCCCTGTCACCTCCAACATGTGGAGTCAGCTGCCAGCAGCAGGCCATTTCCATTCGGTGATTGTGCCAGATTCAGAGATTTGCATTTACAAAGTCTCTCTCTGCCTTATTTGCTTATAACAAGGCTCACTGTTCTTTTCTTGTTAAGTTTTATCTCGTAAACAAATATTACTACGGGAGTCCCAGCCAATAATTATTAAATCCTGACTTCCCTTTATTTTCTTATAACGATAATGCGTTGACTATAAATGCACAATTTAAACTTTACAGGATGGTTTTTTTTGGCCCACCTCTCTGGACAGCTAAATGTCCATCTGTGTGTGGGGACTTGAAATATCAGACCCATATACATAAATACCAGACAGAGAGTACATTTTGGGGAGAGGGAATGGATACAGTTAAACCCTTGGGTTAAACAAACCAATCCCCATATGGACAAGGTCTGTGTTCTTTCGCCTTCTTTGATTTGGGTACCAAAAAGCGTGAAAGAAATTCCTTTCACAATTAGCTCTAACTTTTGAATTACAACACGTCTTTCAGTGTAACGACCAGGCTGTGCAGTAATTTACAGCCAGTCCCTGGCCTTGCTGAGTAGCAGGGAAATGCTGTGGAAGTGACTGTTAATATTGATCAGTGAGGGCTAGAGAGAGTTGGAGACCCTCAGCACGGCCACTTAAAGTGGGCAGGAAACCCAAATTGACCAGTAATAAAGTGTGTGAGGTTGTACAAGGCGACTCCTGGGAAACTGCTGCTCTGAGAAGGGAGGCTGGGGGTCGAGGGGGAAGCTGTCAATTATTCTTGTTTGATGCCCAGTTACTGAGCAGGACACAGCGGCTGTGAGCCTGTGGCCAGAGAGAAAACGGGAGGCAGGTGCCGGCAGATCCTGCTGGAAAGCCACCTTCGTCACTGTGGGAAGCCAGGTGTGGGGCTCTCTCTACATTCCACGGAGGTTCAGAGAACTGACGCACACCCATTCCAGTGGCCTAGTTTTATTTTAGGGAAGGGGTAAAAACCCAAGTGGTGCAGCCTCTGTGCAGGACAACAGTTGACGACTGAACTTTGGTTTTGGTAATTACTGGAGTTATGGGTGAGAAAGAATAGAATCTGAGAAAGACAGATTTGGGAATGAAAATGAGCTTCTGTTACAAGCTTTGGACGTAGTTAAAAAGGGATAAGAAGGAGGCTGTGGCTTTTTCCTAAAACCTTTAACTCTCATTTAAAGTGACTACGTGATCTTTACTATTTACAGATCATTAATAAATATAACAGCTAAATGGGAGGCTCTGATTTAAATGCTTAATGCATCCATTCATTTATTTAATTTTTATTTCCTAATTGACAAA
>NW_012112697.1:2312923-2335423 GCF_000951035.1 Colobus angolensis palliatus
TTTTGTTTTGTCTTTGAGAAAGAGTTTTGCTCTTGTTGTCCAGGCTGGAATGCAATGGCACAGCACACTGCAACCTCCACCTCCTGGGTTCACGCCATTTTCCTGCCTCAGCCTCCCAAGTAGCTGAGATTACAGGCACCTGCTACCACACCACCTAATTTTTTGTATTTTTAGTAGAGATGAGGTTTCATCATGTTGGCCAGGCTGGTCTTGAATTCCTGACCTCAGGTGATCCATCTGCCTCAGCCTGCCAAAGTGCTGGGATTATAGGCATGAGCCACCACGCCCGGCCAAAAACTATATATTTATGGTGTATAACATGTCGTTTTAAAATATGTATACATCGTGGAGTGGCTCCATTGACCTAATAACAGATGTTATCTCACATACTTAACATTTTTTGTGTGTGTGGTGAGAACATTTAAAATCGACTCTTTTGGCAATTTTGCAGAATACAGTACATTATTACTATCTATAGTCATCATGTTGTACAATGGATCTCTTGCAGTTATTCTTCCTAACTGAAATGTTGTATCCTTTGACCCACATCGCCCTAAACCCTCACCCACAGCCCCCAGTAACCACCATTCTACTTTCTACTTCTATGAGTTTGACATTTTTAGACTCCACATATAAGCGACATCATGTGTATTGTGTTTCTGTCCCTGGCTTATTTCACTCAGCATAATATCCTCCAGGTTCATCCATGTTGTTGCAAATGAGAGGATTTCCTTCTTTTTTAAGGCTGGATAGTGTTCCATTGTGTATATAGACTGTTTCTCATTTTTTCTTTTCTTTTCTTTTCTTTTTTTTTAGAAACAAGATCTCTCTCTTTCTGTCACACAGCCTGGAGTGCAATGGTGCAATCATAGCTCACTTTAACCTCCAACTCCTGAGCTCAAGTGATCCTCCCACCTCAGCCTCCAAAGTAGCTGGGACTACAGGTGCACCCCACCACACCTGGCTAATTTTTCTTTTCTGTAAAGGTGAGGGTCTTGTGCAGGCTGGCATTTTCTTTCTTTCTTCATCTGCTGATGGAGTCCTAGGATGATTTCATATCTTGGCCATTGTGAATAATGCTGCAGTGAACATGGGGCTGTGTATTAATCCAACACAACCTTGTGGAGGTAGGTACCGAAGAAGGTCAGGAAATGCCACCCCCAAAATATGCCACTTTGCAGATCCTCCAAAGGAAAGTAATTGTCATGGATTCCTTCCCCAGGCACCTCATCAACCAGGGAAGACAAATTCGTATTGTGGGAGAGGAGGCGGAAGGTGAGCGCCATGTCCGGGCAGACTTTGTCACGCGCTTTCTCCTATTCTTCTGAGAGCCCATTCATCTTTTCCCAAATTATTTCCTCTCCCTTAAGTTACCTACATCCCCCTCTCCTCTCCCCTACAAAGAGGGTAAATAAGCTTCTAGATCTCACTGTGATTAGGGGCATTCACATTTTTTTTTTCTGTCCTGCCCCCATGCACATGATAAATCTGTATACCTCTTCTCCTATTCATCTGCCTGCTATGAGTTTATTTCATTGATTCAATTACAAAATTCTCAGAGGGTAGAGGAAAAATATTCCTTATTTCTTATTATAATTCCACTGAGGGAATGGAATGTGTAACAGTTCTGATGGTAATCCTACTACTTAGGAGAATGAGCTAGAACATTCTTCTTGGGCCAATGCTATAGACCATGCTATAGACGAAGAGTTTGTGAGAAATATGTCTTTTACGCCCAGTAATTATTCCTGGAGTGATAGATTTCCTTTAATGAAACTATGTTATACAGTATCATTTGGGGTTTATGTTATTAACCTTCCAATTCATTGAGTTTTTGTTGCTTTACATCAGGTGTGTATTCTTAATTGGGAAGTGAGAGAAGTGAGTGATTCAGTTAAAGTGCATATTGAATAATCAACTAAAAATAGATGATTGTCATTAATTTAGTAAGATTAAAAGATCAAGAAGTATTGATAAAGCAGAGACTTCAATGACTTCTCCAGTAATTCTGCTTTCCGTGTCTTGCCATATGGTCACTCAAGGGTTGTTTGCTAAGTTACAAATCTCATGCACAACCATTTGGGAATTCTTCCAGTACTTGTAAATACTTCCTCCCCCACCCAAATTATGAAACATTTCAGATGTACCAAAAAAACACAGGGATTAACATCTGTCTCCACCACCCAGCCCTGCCAAATCTGAACATTTTGCCACAGTTGTTTCAGACTGTTTTTTTCTATAATATAAAAAATTTCAAGTCCATTGGAAATCTCCTGTGTGTGCCTCTTCAAGCTCTCAGTTCCTTCTTCCCTGCTCCTCCATCTCCCAAGAATTAATCCTTCTTCTGAATCTGCTATTTGTCATTCTCTGCTTTTTTTTTTTCTTGCCCATGTTTGCCACTTTAAATGGCATGTAGTTTTGTTTCGCCTGTTTTTAATGTTATATAAATGTTATCATAATCTAGGTCTCCATCTACAACTTGCTTTTTTTCAGTCCTCATTACATTTTAAAAATATACCCATGTTGATATGTTTAAGACTTGAACTATGTAGACTATTCCGAAGGCCTGTTTTCTAAGTAAATTTACCATCATTCCCTCAGAGTATGGGTAGACATGTTTTGCTTGGCTCTAAGTAAAGGGGTTACCCTGGCTGGAGTGGTTTCAGCTTAAATCATGGGGGAAGAGCAAATACTGAGGAAGTTAGCCAGAAAGGGACTTGTAAAAATTGGCTGATGACTTCAAATATATTGAACTAAATTTTAAAAAATCTTTGATGAATTCAATACATAGTGAGCTGTATAATAAAATGTACTGGTTGCTCAATTAGCTTGTTATCTCCTAATTTAGTTTTATCCAACTTATTGGATTTAAAAAGACAAAACATAAGTTCAACAAATATTAAACTCCTACTGTGTGCAATACACTGCTAGGGCCCCAAAGGAGAGAAAAATTGGTAAAATAAGAATAGTAGAAGACAAGTAACTCACAGAGCAGTAAGAATAAGCAACGCAGAGGCTGTGTGACAAAGCAGTTTGCTCATTGAAGCAGGGTTGTGGGTGGAGGGCTGGGTGACAGAAGATGATACATTGAAAAATTGGCATAGGAGATGGCTTTTGAAGGATGGAGAAGTATGTTTCTCATAAAGAAAATATCTTTGGCAAAGGCACAGAGGCAGAAAAGCTCCAGACATGGTTATGGGGCCAGCAAGTTTGGTTCATCAGATCTTCTGGGGCATGAAGGGGAATAGGTGGGAAGGGCTGTGATGAGAGATTGGGCTACACCACAGACAGCCTTGAATACCTCTCTCAAGGTTTCTCCACGGTAGCCCCTCTGATGCTTTTTAGGGAATGGATGAAAGGTGATTCCAGAAATAATCAGAAATGATTTCTTTTCTCTCTCTTTTTTTTTTTGTTTTGAGATGGAGTTTCGTTCTTGTCATCCAGGCTGGAGTGCAGTGGTGCAATCTAGGCTCACTGCAACCTCTCAAGTTCAAGTGATTCTCCTGCCTCAGCCTCCCGAGTAGCAGGATTACAGGAGTGGGCCACCACACCTGGCTAATTTTTTGTATCTTTAGTAGAGATGGGGTTTTACCATGTTGGCCAGGCTGGTCTCAAACTCCTGACCTCAGGTGATCCACCCACCTCGGCCTCCCAAAGTGCTGGGATTACAGACATGAGCCGTCATGCCTGAAAATGATTTTTTTTTCTTTTTTCTTTTCTTTCTTTCTTTCTTTTTTTTTTTGTTTTTTGAGACAAGGTTTCACTCTGTCACCCAGGTTGGAAGGCAGTGGCATGATCTTGGCTCACTGCAGCCTCAACCTTCTAGGCTCAAGGAATCCTCCCACCTCAGCCTCCCAAGTAGCTGGGACTACAGGCACATGCCACAAAATTACAAAAATAAACAAAATTACAAAAATAATTCTGCTTATTTTTGTAGAGATGAGGTCTCACTATGTTGTCCAGGCTGGTCTCAAACTTCTGGACTCAAGCAATCCTCCCATCTCAGCTTCCCAAAGTGCTGGGATTACAGGTGTGAGTCACTGTGCCCGATCAAGTCCAGAAATGATTTCTGGGTGGCTTAGACACAGAGGACACTAGAAGCTGTGAATCCACTCAGGAGGCCCTTGGAAGAGTCTCTGTGAGGTATAACAAGAATCAGACCATTACAGTGTCAGAGGAACTGTGGCAAGCAATTGAGAGGAGCCTTTCTGAGGCTGAATGTATAGGGCCATGAATTGGATATGGGTTCACAAGGGTTGGAAATCAGGGATTCTGAGGCAGGCTTACTAGGAAACAGTGATTCCTCAGCAAAAACAGGAAAGATAGAAAGAGTCATGATTTATGGAGTGGAGAGAGGAGAGTGGATGGAATTGTTTGGGGCACACTCAATGTTAAAGCACAGGGCAGGGCTACTTAGTGATTATGGGTTTAGAACTTAATAAGCATGGAGGAAATGTGTGTCTAGCCAAGGACTCAACTGCTCCAGGTGAGAAGAAACTCCACAGAAAACAATAAAGAAATACTTCAAGGCCTTATAGGAAATATGACCACTCTGGAATTCAAGGTAGTAGCAAATTCTGTTGGGGCTTATCCATGTCTTCTCACCTTTACAGCATCAGAGTATACTGGCCCAAGGTCCAAGGGCCAGCTCCTGCTTCATCTGGCCTCTGGGGTTCCCTTTGCTGCTTTCACCCTGGACCGGAAGTGCTGGGGATTGAAACCCCCCATTGGGAGACTCCTGCAACCAGTGACTGAGGGGAACTTGTGTAATAATGGGTTGGAGCCCGCTCTTACTGGCTTGCATGCTCTGATTGCTACATTTTCAGGAATTTTGCATGTTGATTGCTAAACACGGCCATTATTAAACATTAAGTGACATACATTTATAATTAAATTATATTAAAAGCAAAGATAATCAATAATCACTTTGTAATTATTTTACTACATTTTACTATTCTGTATGCTCTTGTCTTATGTCTTTTGTAAGTCGGAAATACTATTGAATGGTATTTACACTTCTCTTCCCAACTCCATACTCAATGATGTTATGTTGCTAGATTGAAATCAGCCATGGTGGGAGTATTTACACCGTGGTCATTGGCAAATGCTACAAATCAGGACTCCCTTGACTTCCTACTGGGGAACATGTTGCCGGCACACTACTGAACCATTAAATAAGTACTGGAGCTTCCTCATCTCTCAGGTGGGACAGCTTGGAGGTGCATTTCTACACTGGCTCCCAGAGCTCCCTAGCAGGAATGAAGTTCAGTTTCCTGTAGTGGTAACTGGCTTCATCACAAATCATTCTTGGCTATCCCCTGGCTCCTCTGGCTTCCTGTCCCACTTCCTTACCAGGAATTCTTGGATCGTCCTAAAATAAACTACTTACAATTAAATCCTTGTTCCTAGATCTGCTTCTGGAACAACGAAAATTAAGGCAAATAATAAGAATGGTTCCTCTTTCTCATAGGAGTAAATGACAAGGCAGGAACAACAGATATACATCAGCCTGTCAGTAGCAGTATCTTATGTGCAGTACAGTGCTGCTGTCTGGGTAACATGCTGGAAATTAGCCAACGGGTAGCTTCTCTCTATGAAGTGTTGCCGTAATGACTTTAAAACAATTGGTGTCTAACCTCATTTTATTTTTTGATCTTGCATTTTCTTTATTCTATGTTTGAAGTGCTCTGTGAAAGCAATTTCTTGTTTATTCCTTGAAGAACAGTAGTGTGGTGAAAAAATGGTTATTCATTCTTAAGGAACTATGACTTCTAATCCCTCCAACCTTAGTGTTGCAGGCAGAAAGTCACTTAATAACGGTAGATGTTTATGTATTTATTTAATACTGGGATTCATGTGGTAGAAGAAGTGACCAAAGAGTGCTCACTCTTTCAGTCTGGAATTGTTCAATCTGAAATTGTATAATTTCTGTTTACGGCCATACCACCCTCAACGCGCCCGATCTTGTCTGAAATTGTATAATTTCCATTTCTTTGTGACTGCTACGAGGAGACAAATTTGTTCGTAGTTCACATCTACAGATGTGTACACTTTGCAATCTGATGTTAACGCTGCTAAATAATTTGAAATATGGGTGGGCATGATGAGAGTTAGGCACAGAGATAGAACTGGCTTCGTTGACAGCGCTCCCTAATGCTCTCTTTCACCTGGCTTTTTATTCCCCTACTTTTAACACACTCAGCAGGCCTCGTTACGACTCGGATCCCTCGAAAATGTACCACAGTGAAGCAAAAAACTGTTAGTGCATCTTAAACCTGAAGATTGCCTGTCTGTGCTTTCCTATCCATCTACCTGTGTGTCCACCTTAATGTACTTTTGTTTAGTTATTGGAAAGTCCAGTCCAGTGTCTGCTGGGCACCTCCCGGGACTCTTAAATCTTTCTTACTCATGAAATGATTCAGGTAGGCACAGTCTACCGATCTCTGCACACTTCTTTATTACTGGTTCGTTATGGGTACCGTTTCATGACTCTCTCTGCTGGTGCTATAGGAAATTATAGACCTTTGTCCTATAAACCTTTCCCTTCCCACATTAATTTTTTTTTTTTTTGCTTTCTCTTGCATTGTGGAATTGAATTCAACCAAACCTATTTTTTAATATTATTGGCTAATTAATACATATCCTTTAAAAAAAAAGGACTCATTTTTTTCTTTAGTTGGGTTGTTATTTTTAATGATTGTTTTAATGGTAGTCACGGATGTCCCTGCCTAGGGAGGCCCTTTCTGTCCGTAATGAGACATACCTCATTTGTACTGTCCTGAGATATATGGCGGGATCAGGAGTGGGAGGGGGAGGCACCCTTCCAATTTATTACATCTTAAACGAACTGCTCCCAAAGCAAAAACAAAACAAAGCAAAACAAAAGAGGCAGGAAAGCAGCACCGCGTTCCTGTTTAGTTTGATGTTTATTGAGCTGCATAGGGGATTACTGACTAGTCTAAGACTGGGTGGCAAGAGGTGTCATTCCATTTGCATCATTTTTTTGTTTTCTGTTTTCTCTCAGCTCTTTCTCCTCTTTCGCTGTCACCACCATCGCTGTCATCGCTGCCTCTACTGAGCTATCGAAATGTTCCTTCCATAATTATACCTACACCATTAGGTGGTTATGAGGTTCATTTCACCATCACTTGAATTTTTTGGTGGAAACAAGATGAGAGGGGACTTCAGTTTGGCACGGTGGAATTAGCTCTTAGATATGTGATCTCAAGAACATCTGTAATTTAAAAGAAACTCTTTGTCTTCCCTTCTTTTCGCATAGGTGTTAGAAAATTCAATTGAGTTTTCCACTGAAGTCCTACCTTATAGTCATCTATGGGACCCAGCCTCTGAATTCTGTGCTGTCTCATCTTTTCAGGCCACATATAATGAGGGATCTTCCACCAATCCCACTGACGTTTCACCTGTGCTGTGGCAGCTCACTGTGGAGGGGCTGATAACTGCACAGGTGAGATTTCAGGGGCACTAATCTCATGCGAGTTTTATTCCCGCTCATTTGGGCTTGAAGAGTATGTCAATTTTGAGGAAGGTTCCACAAATCTACAGGAACCTGTTCTTTGCTCTTGTTTACCTGTCTGTGAATCCTGGAAGTAAACACCGCCACTCATCACAGTTCTGAAACACTGCTGGGGAGGTCAGGATTGTCTGCTGTATATCCCATCTGGGCTGTGCTGATGCTGCCAGTCAAATGTCCCCATGCCTGCAGCCCCTTCTCTTTGCTGTGTCCTTACGTTTCAGCTCAGGACTTTTCTACTTGGTCACTTGGGTCTATCCTCCCCTTTTGCTATAGCAGTCTTTTGCCACCCAAATTCTCCCATAGTGAGTGTGAACGGGCCATGCAGTTGTTATTACCCATAGCACTAAAGCAGACTCTGAACCTAAAGAAATTGCTGCTCATGTCATCACTGCACTCTCCACCTCCTTGATTTGGGAAATGAGGCATTTCATTTCTAACCATGGTTTGAAGACTCTATAAATGCATTTCACATGATACAAAACATCAGCTGTGTATAGATTCTAATATTTTTTCATTAAAAACCCTTTTACTTCTCTTCTCCTTGCTTTTTTTACGGATGCAGCGATAGAAATCGCCCACATACCTAACATTTCTTCTCCTTTTTTTTTTACAACTCAAACTTCAGAATATTTTCAATATCTGCAACATTATCTTTTGAATAATAATTACCTCTTATATTAAATTGTAAGACAGCAGGATTCAGGATTAGATCTCTCCATATTATTCTAGTGAAGGAAATAATGACAGGGGTCATTTTTTAGAATTATGTAGAAGGGTAAAAGGTCCTAGGCAGCATTAGAAGGCAAAGGCGTTTATAATTAAATTGTAATTTAGGCCAGTGATTTATCGTTTTCTCAATGAAAAATTTGGTGCTGCCGAGAGATCCTAAGAGGAACTTTAGTGAGATACAACTTAATGAAATAATAAAAAGAAAAATTATTCCCGAATAGATTGTATTACAGTGGCAGAACAATTGCAGCCTGCCTTCTGTGGGCATTTTCATTATCAATCCTCTGTTTCATGGTTTTCTAATTTAACTCTAATTTTCTTTGGAGGGTAAAACATGGTACAGGAATTTTGAGTTTTATGTCTAGGACATTTTTGAAGACTTTAAACAATATAATTAAAATCTTTTGTTTGTGTTGTTAATGTTCGCAAATACATTTAGAAACATTTGCCAGTTTGCTTAAAAGCTACTGAAATTGAAGGAATACTGTCTTGTAATAACAATAACAGCAACAAGAAAGCCAACATCACTGTATTTATTTATTTTAAAATCACAGAGGCTTATGCTCATGAAGGTGGACCTCTGATATTTGTTCGTTATTTTCCCTTCCATTTAAACTTCTGCATCTCCCTTGGGTGTGGTATGGGATCTGATCTATATGAACACACAAACCAAAAGAGAGGCTGCAGGATAAAACTCATTCTTCTATTGTGAAATAAATCCGGGCAAGTTTAAAAGAACGGAGTCCTTTGCTTAAGAAAAGACCTTTCACAAGCGCTTGGTATGAAATCAGCAATTTTAGAAAACTAATTTTGACCAAAGATGTCGCTCACAATAAGGCCAATTCAGCTAGTGTTTTGAGGAGAGAGATTAAACATTTGAGTTACTAAAAAAAAAAGTACATCTTGCACTTGTGATGTGATCCTTACATGTATTGGAATTCAAATTGTTTACTTATTGTTACATTTTAATTATTTCCCTAGAACCTTGATTGCTTTAATAATCGTAGTGGTGGTTCTTTAAAAATAATCACGCTAATAAACTTTTAATGGCATGTGTTTTAAATAATTGATTGAAAATGGTCTAAATATCTGTTTATCCAATAGTCTGTAATAGCTTCTTCACTAAACACCTAATCTATTGGGTAAATAATGTGTGTTTCAGAAAATGTACCATGTATTTACATAATAGACTTTAGGTGTATTAAGAAAATAACATGTATTCTACAAATTCTTTAAATATATTTTCTTTAATAGCAGAAATTGTTGTCATTCAT
This sequence comes from Colobus angolensis palliatus, assembly GCF_000951035.1. Lineage (NCBI taxonomy): Eukaryota > Metazoa > Chordata > Mammalia > Primates > Cercopithecidae > Colobus > Colobus angolensis. Next base: position 2,322,461 of record NW_012112697.1, read on the forward strand.
TAAGTAACACATGCTTGAGGAATTATCTAAATTTATAATTGTATGAAAGATCAACATGTTTTGCAAAGCCCTGTTAAGGTTTGTAAGTCTCTGATTATTTAGTAAGTTTTGTCTTTTTTACTTCTTAAAATCTGGTTGGCAGGAGCTGGAATATAATTTAGGTGAGAACAGGATTCTCAGTAACATCAACTTTTTAGAAGAGAGGAATGCTTTTTTTTTTTTTTTTTTTTTGAGACCGGGTCTCCCTCTCTCTGTTGCCCAGGCTGGAGCATGTAGCGTGATCACAGCTCACTGCAGCCCTGACCTCCCAGCTCAAGCGATCCTCCCACCTCAGTCTTTCGAGTAGCTGAGACCATAAGTGTGTGCTATCATGTCTAGCTAATTTTGTTTTTTGAGACAAGTCTCGCTCTGTTGCCCAGGCTGGAGTGCAGTAGCGCGATCTCGGCTCATTGCAAGCTCCGCCTCCCAGATTCACGCCATTCTCCTGCCTCAGCCTCCCACCCGGCTGATTTTTTGTATTTTTAGTAGAGACAGGGTTTCACCATGTTAGTCAGGATGGTCTCGATCTCCTGACCTTGTGATCCTCCCATCTCGGCCTCCCAAATTGCTGGGATTACTGGCGTGAGCCACCGCGTCCGGCCTATGTCTAGGTAATTTTTAATTTTTTTGTAGAGACAGGGTCTCACTGTGTCACCCAGGCTGGTCTCGAACTCCTGGGCTTAAGCGATCTCCTGCCTTGGCCTCCCAAAGTCCTGGGATTACAGGTATGAGCCACTGCACCCAGCCAGGAATGCTTTTTAATGTTCAGTATATGCCATGTAACAACATCCTTATTATCATTTTAATATTAACCCCAAATTTCTTATCCTGTAGTCTTTTTCTGTCTTCCAAACTTGAGGCAGACTGGAACTGTTAGGGTGGCCCTGACATTGTTATACAGGCAGGGTCATTGGTGTGTCCAAGTGCAAGCAAGAGGTACCACCTGGGGATCTATCAGTTAAAACACGTGATTTAAGTGTTTCTCATCTGTGAAAATAGGAATAATAATAGTGTCAGCTTCGTAGGGTTGTTGAGCAGATTAAATGAATTAATACACATACAATGGCATTTGGGAGAGTAAGCACTTAATAAATGCTAGCTAGTGTGTCTGTTTTCTTAAATAGACAGCATGACTGTTTTCCCTGGATAGATATTGACAGAAATTTTTAATTAAAGTCCTGTAATAAAAAACTTGACGATCTAAATTTTGCCCTGTATGAAAAGCTTTTCAAAGTAAAAACAATACAGAAACACACACCACTAGGGGACGTGACTGAGACAGACAGGCAGTCCACAAAACATTGCTCTTTTATATTTGGGAAATACGTTCATCTGTCATTTTATATTTAATTTTGTACCTATTTTTCTCTTTTTATTTTCAAATAATTTCAGACTTAGAGCAAAGTTGTAACATAGCAGAGAGAGTTTCCTTACACACCCCCACTATCAGCTTCCTCTCAACATCTTGCATAATTATGGTAAATTGCCAAAACTAAGAAATTGACATTGATACAATGCAATTAACTAAAAACTCTATTTGACTGGGAGGCCGACGGGGGCGGATCACAAAGTCAAGAGATTGAGACCATCCTGGTTAACATGGTGAAACCCTGTCTCTCCTGAAAATACAAAAATTAGCCAGGTGTGGTGGCGGGTGCCTATAATCCCAGCTGCTTGGGAGGCTGAGGCAGGAGAATTGCTTGAACCCGGGAGGTGGAGGTTGCAGTGAGCCGAGATCGTGCCACTGCACTCCAACCTGGTGACAGAGCAAGACCCCATCTCCAAAACAAAAAAATCGTATTTGAATTGCATTGGTTTTCCCACTAATGTCCTTTTTCTGCTCCAGAACCCAGTGCAGGACCCCACGTTGCATTAAGTGGCCATGACTCCTTAGTCTCCTTCTATCTGTGACATTTCCTAAGGCCTTAACTTCCATGACCTTGACAGTTTTGATGAGTGCTGATTGGTTACTTTGTAGAATGCCTCCTCAACTTGGGTTCTTCCAGTGTTTACCCATGCTTACATTGAGCTCATATAATTTTGGCAGGAATACCCTGGAGGTGATGCATCCTTCTTAGTCTATGATATGATGGGGTATGTGACAGCAATATGTCTTATTACTGATGATGTGATCTTGGTTTCTTGGTTAAGGTGGTAACTATTGGGTTTCTCCCTAGCAGAGCTATTAATTTTCCCTTGGTGATATCAAATATTTTGAGTTCTTGAGACTTAAATTTTCACCCACTGATATTAGCATCCATCAGTGGGCCTTACCTCCAACAATTCTTAATATGGTGTTCTAATGGTAATTTTCTATTTCTCTTATTTCTTCCACATTAAGTAATTGGCATTATTCTGAAAATAAGAGCTATCCTTTCTCTTCCATTTTTTATTTATTCAGTTATTAATTCATACCAATATGAATTCATGGAGGTTTATTTTGTACTATAGATACTATTAATTTTTTTTCTCAAATTGTTCCAGTTTTGGCCACTGGGAATTGTACCATAACCATGGTACAATTACCAAAACTAAGAAATTGACATTGATACCATACGCTTAACTGAACTTAAAACTTTATCATTTCCTTTTTTTTTTTTTTCTGATATGGTTTATCCTCTTTTTGAGTTGTCTCTTATGCTCTGGCACTACAAGATACCCCACACTCATCTTGGATTTAAGGAGCCCTGGTGCCTTTCATTGGATAAATGATTTTGTAGAAAACAAAATCTGGGCTCTAGGTGTGTTCACCACAGTAGTACCATTGCTTATAGAATGTCTCCACAAACAGAGCTTGGAAATAAACATGTGTTTTTCAGCCCATGCCTACAACCATGACAGTATGTATTTATAGATCCATAAATGATTCAGAATTGTTTCTATTTTTTTTTTGTGACCACAGAATAAAAGTGGTGAAACATTTTTAAGAAGACATTTAGTAAGTAGACAAATAAAGCAGAAATATTTTAAAACTGGAATTTAGCACATATCCAGGTCAGGACTGTGAACTTAATGTAGAATTTTAGGCCAAGTCTCGATTCTTGGGTATATGAAACAAAAACAAGAACTTCCTCACTGTATTTGCATATCAATGACTTGGAGACGGGGATGACTCACCTTGAATTTCATTGTCAGGTACATAGCAACTTGGGAACAGTGTTGAATCAGTGATTTATCCAGTTAAAAATGTAATTAATAATTGGGAACATATTTTAATAATTCAGTAACAGGTCAATATATGTACTAAATGAAACAGCCTGCATCTGTGTTTTGAAACTGTGATTCATTTCTCTTTATATCTGAATTTATGACAAAACTCTTTATTTTCCAAAACTTTGTCCATTCCAAATACTTTTAACACCTTACATGTGTCGAGACACTCACATGATTTCTGCTTTCCAGATTGTTTATTATTGCTAAAAATTAAAAAAAAAAAGAAGTTAGAATTCAGAAAGATGGTAGATGTTTTCCTAATGCCACAGAATCATTTGTCTTGAAATAAAACAGGAATAAGTGATATCAGAATTGGTCTTTCTAAGAACTCACTCACTTAAAATATTTTTTCCCATTCTGCATTTCTGTAATTTCTTTTTTTTTCTTTTTTTTTTTTGAGACGGAGTCTCGCTCTGTCGCCCAGGCTGGAGTGCGGTGGCCGGATCTCAGCTCACTGCAAGCTCCGCCTCCCGGGTTTACGCCATTCTCCTGCCTCAGCCTCCCGAGTAGCTGGGACTACAGGTCCCTGCCACCTCGCCCGGCTCGTTTTTTTTTGTATTTTTTAGTAGAGACGGGGTTTCACCATGTTAGCCAGGATGGTCTTGATTTCCCGACCTCGTGATCCGCCCGTCTCGGCCTCCCAAAGTGCTGGGATTACAGGCTTGAGCCACCGCGCCCGGCCCATTTCTATAATTTCTCCAACAACAACAAAAAAATGTATAAATAATGAAACTGCCCCATTTTCTCTTTTTTCTAAATTTTTTCTCCTTTCTTTTCTAAATTAACTATTGTATCACTTTTTGATGGTCTGTAAGCAAGCAGATGCTATTAGAATTAATTGCTACATGCTAGATAAAATGCTCACTATTGATTGTTATATAATTTAAGCTTGGAGTTCATCAACACTTTATTTTACCTCACAACCTATGTTTAAATAGCCTCTTTACTTTCCAGAAGTCTCAGGGAAGACCAAAGATATGAAAGCCACAGCCAAGCAGATGGAATGGAAGTTAAGGAAGAATTTTTGTGTGGGGATTGCTGTGGAAGAAGGAAAAGGGCTAGAGAGTAAATCAGACTGCCATTTACCAGGTCACAAATCTGCTGGCTTTGACGGGGCTGACATTACATACAAACCCACACAAGGGAAAGCAATGAATTTGGAGCTGAGCAACGTGCCACTTTCAGGCCCTGTTGGTGCATCTTCACCACCAAATTGTATGAAGAGCTTTCTAGGCTAAATGGTTGAGAGTTAGAGATAGCTTAACATACCTTTTATGTATGACTCTTTGGTTCAGAATCTTGACCCAACCCAACACACTGTTTCCTTGGCTCAAGGTTATCCCAACAGCCTCCACAAAAGTGGATGTGTCACAGTGCCAGCTGCAGGATGAGTTTGTAGGTATGACTCTTATATCCACCTCTTTACTACTTGAAAGGAATCTTGAGTTACTGTGGCAGACCCTGACGGTGTTCTGCCTGTAGTTTATGGGGAACTCACCTCTCTCCACTGAAGGCTGCTCATTACTAACTCTCTGCCTGACTTACTCATTTTTGTTTGTTTGTTTCTGGCTGCATGTCCTTGGCCAGCATAGGACAAACCTGAATTGGCGGAGGGTTGATGCCACTGAAAGCCCTCAACCAATGACAAATGAAGGTTTAGCGGACGCACTCTACCTCTGCCCTTGGCTGGAATTACTCTGGGGCATGAAATATTTCATCTCTCAGAGTCCCCAGTGGGTTTGAGCTGCAGTTTCCCTCTTACCGTTTTTTGTGGAGAACCCAAATTATAATCAGGACAAGTCTAAGTTATCTCTTGGCATAAGACAGTTTCCACCTTCCTTACTCCCTCTCCTTTGTTGCTCCTATGTCTGCTTTGTCCTTTGGGCCCCTTACCCAGCTGATTCCTTCTTGCAGAGCCTTGGTGTGAGTAGGAGAGAAGGCAGTGGAGATACTGAGACAAATGGGTACCCTAGAGTCAGACAGGGAAGAGGGATCAGGCACTTCCTGAACGCCTGCTGTGAGCCAGGCACTGCCCCGTATTCAGACCTTCACAAAGGCCATCTTCTCGCATTCTTTTGGCAGCCCTGGGTGGAAAGGGAGTAGGTCGTATTATCCCTATGTTGGAAATGACAGCTGAAATGACAAAGCTGCTAATAAATGGAACTAGGTTTGGACCCCAAACGTATGCCCTTTTCTCCCTGTTCTTTTCCCCTTCTAGAGAAAGACCTGGACTCAAAGCCAGAAAACCTCACTTTGAATCCTAGACCTTCTGTTGACTAGTTCTGTGGTCTTGGGCAAGCAATTTGATTTCTTCAAAGCTGTTTTTTTAATCTATCAAGAGGGAAATGACAAATAAGAGATTATTATAAAACATTTTATTTAGTCTCAGCCAGTTGGGTGCTCTGAGATCGTCATTTTTAAACAAAGAAAAAAATAGTGTAGATATATTTGGCTAAAAGAGCTATTGAAAAATATTTACTGACTGGTACCACCCTATTGGGGGATAGAAGGAGTAGCTTGCTCTTAAATATACAGCTCTTTTGTCATCCCTTATGTAAATAGGTCTGCATTAAGGACACAGCATTGTGCCTCTGAGCAAGTTACCCTGGCCTGGCTTGGAGTTAGCCACACCATGGCTCTCAACTGCCTCAGCTTAGTGGAGTACCTGGCTTTTTGAGTTCTCAGGTAAATCATGGCTGTTTCTTCCATTGGTTGGTAAATGGTTTAATCATCATTTGGCCTTTTGCTTCCTATTTGTCACTGTCAGTTTGAATTTGCATTTTGGAGAGCTTCCAACATTCATTATCATAATGAAAAAACGAGAGAGGTGCAGTGGAGAGCAGGCCAATGGCCATTGAGAGAAGCTCATATTCTCAGCACAAAGACTTGGAAAAATGCACAGAGGGGCCATTCTTGCCATCCACTCTTACCTGTTCCATGAAAAGAACCTGAAAACAGATTTTTTTTATAAAAACTTTTGGCCGGGCGCAGTGGCTCACGCCTGTAATCCCAGCACTTTGGGAGGCTAAGCCGGTGGATCACAAGGTCAGGAGTTCAAGACCAGTCTGGCCAATATGGTGAAACCCTGTCTCTACTAAAAATACAAAAATTAGCCAGACATGGTGGTGGGCGCCTGTAGTCCCAGCAACTCAGGAGGCTGAGGCAGAAGAATCGCTTGAGCGTGGGAGGCAGAGCTTGCAGTGAACTGAGATCATACCCCTGCACTCCAACCTGGGTGACAGAGCAAGAATCCGTCTCAAATAAAAATAAAATAAAATAAAAATCTGAGACAACCTCACTCTATTGCCCAGGCTGGAATGCAATGGCATGATCTTGGCTCACTGCAACCTCCGCCTCCCAAGTTCAAGCAATTCTTCTGCCTCAGCCTCCCCAGTAGCTGGGACTACAGGCATGCGCCACCACCCCCGGCTAATTTTTGTATTTCTGGTAGAGACGGTGTTTCACCGTGTTGGCCAGGCTGATCTTAAACTCCTGACCTCAAGTGATTTGCCTGCCTTGGTCTCCTAAGGTGCTGGGATTACAGGCATGAGCCATTGTGTCTGGCAATTTTTTTTTTTTTTTTTTGACTAAAACCCCATCATGTTTATTTGAGTCAGCAGAGTTGGAGACACGTTTGCCCAGAATTGGACCATGAAATTGGCAGGCTTGAGAGCAGACCTGATTTTGGTACTAATTCTTATAAAGTTTCCTTTTGTTTCCTCTTACCCTGAGAGCCATTTGTAGGTGTTTGATAATCCATCATGAGATGTGGAAACTCACAGGTTACTTTCTTTAGCAGTTGTAAGGCAGGCAAAGGATTTCGAAGAAAATCTTGTAAATGGAAAGTGGATATTTTATTTTGTGTAAGGTAATTGAAATCCTAACCGAAGACAGGGACTGTTTACACTGACTTGCTGGGCTTTCCTTTATGGTACTCTAAGAACCAGCGTTTGTGCTTATGAGACAGAGGACAGTGCCAGGCCCTTCTCTCTTGTTCCTGTGGCCTTTATGTGGAGGAAAGAACCCAACTTTCATCTTACCCTTCATAAAAGTGCAGGACATAGATTGGTCTATATTCTCACTTGTCACTTTGTTGCCTGCCGCGGTGCTGGGAGCTATCCGGGAACACTTCTCAGTGCAGCTCAAACGCAAATGTCTCGAATGTCTTGAGAAGCCCTAATCCAAAGTGAATCTTCTATAAATAATAAACAGCAAATAGGCTCCATTTAGTTATATTAACCCTCAAATAGGTCAGGCACATTGTTTAAAAATGCAAACATCACAATAAAACAGATTCCCCAGATGCAGAGTTTGATGTGTATGTGCAAATTTTCTGGACATGGTACCGGAAAAAATAGCCCACACCTATATTTGCTACTTAAAATATTTATATATTATCTCTGAAAAGTGCTACTTTTGAAATGCTATTTATTATAAGCTGATGAAGCCCAAGGGCCCTCTGTCCTTGTAGAAGTCCTTCTTATTTTTCCTGATTGCCAAGTAGTTACTGCTAACTTTACTTTTAGAGACCTGTGGTGTCCCCAAGAGAGTCGTAGCTGCTGCCAAGTTTTTCATGATTTCTTGTTGAACAACTTGGCATTCGTCTGCGATCCTCTTTCATTTCTTCAATGGGTCTAATTTCATGTGTTAAGAGTCTTATTGTTTGCCAGCCAAAATAAAATGGCATAGTTCAAAACTATTTATAAAATTCAAAACATTTGTTTCATTCGGAGCTCTGTTTGCTCCTCTTTCTGCCTTGATTGGATGTTAACTTTGTTTCTTTCGTGCCAGGAATAATTAGACGATTAAGTGTCAGTGCTCTAGAAATGAGACGGCATATTTTCATTAAAACTCTCACCTACAAAAATACCTACTTCAATTCACGTTCCCCCTTAGAATTGGATGGGTAAATTGTTCCATTGTGAACTCTAACGTATTGACCCCAAAGTATTTGCACTTGGGCAAAGATGCGACACCATAATTCAGTTGAGAAATGGCAGTAATTTCTTTTTCCTAGGGAAGAGTAATTCTTGCAATTAAAAATATACAGAGGCAACCTTTGTTACTTTGTTGGAATCTCTTGACTCTTTAAAAATAGTTACCCCCTTTAATTCCCTCCTTTTTCTCTAGGAATGTCATAGTTAAGAAATGAAATAGAAGCCCAGTGTCGTTGGCATCTGACAGCACATCTGGGTGTATTCGTTCATATAAAAAGGGTGTTAAACAGCTCCTAGCCTGGTCTCCGGGTTCTCCTCTGTAGCTCCCCATCTGAAGATTGTCCTGATTTCAAATAAGAAATGAAACTCTTAGAGTTTCATTAAGGAGAGACTTCCTACCTGCTGTCCACACTTTTGCCCTCCTATGCACTATCATTTCCACCTCAATCTATTTATTAGAAGTCTCAGTAAGTCCAGGCTACAATCAAGGAGAGGAGAATTAAGGTCCGCTTCTTGAAGAGAGGAATATCAAATAATTTGTGGACATATTTTCAAACCACCAGAATCCTGGAGGAGGATTTCAGACAAAGGAGTGACATCGATCTCCGACAGGAAAAGGTCAATCTGAAAACAGGGTTCATGGTGTGCTGATGTAGGGAGAGGCTGAGTTATTTGATTATAATCTCCTTTACCTTCTAAATTTGAAACCCTATGAAGTCAACAGCAATATTACCATTGATGTCCTCCAGCTCTTCAGATCTTTCACATATAGGAGGTGCTCCTTAAACATTTTTAGAAGGACTGAATCAATGAATCAGTAACTCAATAAATTTTAAAAATTAATGAAGAACAAGTTACTACCTTATATAACTTGAAAGACAGCATGCTGAAATATTGTAGAAGATGCTTTCTGGAATCATTTTGTCTGAGTTCAAATTCAGGCCCCATCATATATACTGGGTGTTTTTCTTGGGAAGTTACTTAATCTCTGTAAGCCTGATGTAAAATGGGAATATTTATAGAACCTCTCCCATGGATTTGTTGTACAGATTATATGATATCGGTTATCAGGTGCAATATTTGATGCATGATAAACACTTAATACATGTTAAGTGTTATCACAACTATTTTGAATACTCAAGTTTTCCAGCTATAAACATGGTAGAGGCAGGATTTAAATCCATGTTTGTCTTGTTCTAAATACAGCTGATGGTCCCACCTTCTGTTCCTTCAAGGTTGGAGGTAATATTACTCTATCATGGACAGCAGTGTTGAAACTCTTTGAGTTCCTTCAGTCAATATTTTGATGGAAGTATGATAACACTTGCTTTTTCCTTTTTACCAAGCCTTAAGCTTTTTATTCAGTTGTAGAGGAAGACTGTGAGGCTTCTGGAGGTTTGCTGATTTAGAAGATTTTTTTAGACTAGTTCCTAGAAAATGGTAGAAAATAATACCACCAGGACAGTCTTTAGAAAACACTTGTTTTGATTGGTGAACTTATATAACAAGAACAGCAGCAGCAGCGAGAGCTCACTCCAATTTGTTGTTAATAACCAAGAGACCCTGTGTAATCTATGTTGGTGAGCAAGCGAGAAACGTTTAATTGCTATGGACAACAGTTCCTTTCGTCCTTTTATTTTCAGTGTCCAGTCTTATGCAGGCGGAAAAATTGGCCTGTGTGTCTCTTATCTGTTGATGAATAATAAACTACTCCAAACCATAGAGGCTCAAAACAACCACCCGTTAATTTGTTCACCAGATTTGGACTGGAATTGTCTGGACAGTGCTATTGGTGTCACCTGGGGCTGGATGGCTGGAGTGTGAGCAGATGGTGTAAGGTAACCTCCCTCATTTGTCTGGTGCTAGGGATGACTGTCGGCTGGGTCATTTGTCTTCCAGTATTTAGCAGGGTTTATTCACATCAAGTCTTCAGGATTCCAACAGCAGCCAAAAGAGGAAAACTCACAATGCACAATGCTTTTCAAGCCTCGAATTGCATTGTGTTTGCTAAAGAAAGTTGCATGGCCATGCCCAGATTCAAGGGGTGAAGAAATAGACACTACTTCTTCTTGATCAGGAAGCTGTAGAGTCACATTGCAAAGGGTATGCATGAAGGGATGGGAGGAAACTTTGCAGTTGTCTTGGTAAACAATTGCCACAGTGTGAAAGATAGTTTCAAGTTCATGTTTACAAGGTGTAAAGCAATTCCTTGAAAAGTTTTTAATGAGTGTGCAGCTCAGGATTGCATGTGGCCCAAAACTGATTTGAAAGGTGCTTCTTACCTAGCTGCTTCAAGCAGATTCCTAGGGGATCATACCATGTTAGCTGGTAATCACAGAAGCCCGAATGCATGGGCCCCGGACATGGATGCTAAGATATGAGCAGATGTGAGTCTGCAAATCTAGTCTGGGATTGTTGGGGTGGATGTAAAACCTTGTTTGTGCTTCTTAAATATAGTATGTCCACCTGTAATCCCAGTACTTTGGGAGGCCGAGGTGGGCGGATTGCCTGAGGTCAGGAGTTCGAGACCAGTCTGGCCAACATGGTGAAACCCCATCTCTGCTAAAAATACAAAAAAATTAGCGGGACTTGGTGGTGTGCACCTGTAATCCCAGCTACTCAGGAGGCTGAGGCAAGGTAATTGCTTGAACCAGGGAGATGGCTGTTGCAGTGAGCCGAGATCGCACCACTGCACTCTAGCCTGGGCTACACTACTCAGGAGGCTGAGGCAGGAGAGTTGCTTGAACCTGGGAGGCAGAGGTTGCAGTGAGCGTGCACCACGCACTCCAGCCTGGGTGACAGAGCGAGACTCCATCTCAAAAAAAGAAAAACAAAACAAAAAAAACACTGTATGTCTCCAGAGCTGGGTAAGCTTTGCTAATGAAACCTGATAGTCATGTTTTCCATGGTTTCTTAAGAAAATTAATAACCCTAGGAAACTTTCAAAAATTTCGTTTATTCCATCTGACTTGTAACATAGAACTGCCTCTATGGCCTTCTCGGCGACCTGCCATGCTGCTCCAACCCTTCCCCCTCTAACTTCACATTCCCTTTGCCCTCCCTCTAAGTCAGGCAGCTGTTTAGATGTGGAATGAGTAGGGGAGGGGCAAGAGGGAGATGGCACCAGAGGTCTAATTTTTCCTACAGTGAAGGAAGCACCTGAATGGAGCCTGGGCTGCTCCTTCACTTGCTGGATCAGAAAATGTAGCTGTTACTGTCCCTCTCAGCCCTCTTTACTTTGACCACGTAGCTCAGGCATGATGCAAAATCAATTGACTCCAGGAAGTTAACCTGAGGGACCATGTGGCTACTTCTCTGGGATGTCTTGGATGAATTTAGAAATTTAGGGGCTTCCTAAAACCCCCCTGTCCCCAGAGCATAATGTAAAATCATAGCAGTGTCCCTGATAGTGACATAGAACTTTAGAGGTTTCAAGTAACTAGATCTTATTTTGATATTTTGAATTGAAAGACATAAAAGATTATCAAGAGAATTTAAGTTCAATCAGTATCAATCATTTTGCAAGTATTTTGGATCATTTTAAATGGGTTGGTTTGCATTAAACCCAGTAAGTTTTGTTTGGCCATTGTCTTTGTTTGGGCTTGTATTAGTCTGTGTTCACGCTGCTGATAAAGACATACCTGAGACCAGGCAATTTACAAAAGAAAGAGGTTTAATGGACTCCCAGTTCCACGTGGCTGGGGAGGCCTCACAATCATGGTGGAAGGTGAAAGGCACGTCTCACTTGGCGGCAGACAAGAGAAGAAAAATTGTGCAGGGAAGCTCCTCTTTATAAAACCTTCAGCTCTCATGACACTTATTCACTACCGTGAGAATAGCATGGGAAAGACCCACCCCCATGATTCAATTATCTCCCACCCGGTCCCTCCTGCAACATGTGGGAATTATGGGAGCTGCAATTCAAGATGAGATTTGGGTGAGGACATGGCCAAACCGTGTCAGGGCTGCTATGAAAAAATACCTTAGACTGGGTAACTTATAAACAACAGAAATGTGTTGCTTACAGTTTTAGAGTCTGGGAAGTCCAAGATGAAGGCACACGCCCTCTGTTGAGGGCCTGCTTTCTGCTTCATATAGGGTACCTTCTCACTGTATCCTTACATGGTGGGACAGGTGAGGCAGCTCTCTGGGGTCTCTTTTATAAGGGTGCTAATTCCATTCCTGAGGGTCTCCCCTAATGACCTCTCAATGGCTCCACCTCTTAATACTTGCATGGGGATTAGATTTCAAGATATATTATTTTTTCTTTTTTCTTTTTTTTTTTTTTTTTTGAGATAGAGTCTCACTCTGTCACCCAGGCTGGAGTGCAGTGGTGTGATCTCGGCTTACTGCAACCTCCGCCTCCTGGGTTCAAGTGATTCTCCTGCCTCAGCCTCCTGAGTAGCTGGGATTACAGGCATGTGCCACTATGCCTGACTAAGTTTCGTATTTTTAGTAGAGATGGGGTTTCACCAGGTTGGCCAGGCTAATCTTGAACTGCTGACCTCAGGTAATCTACCCACCTCAGCCTCCCAAAATGCTGGGATTACAGGCATTAGCTACTGTGCCCAGGCTCAAGATGTGAATTTTGGGGAGACACAAACATTCAGACCATAGTAGCCATAATGTCCCATGTTCACTGAAATGTGCATGTTGTATTGTGAATTTTGGGTCTTACGTTGGAAAAAAAATTATTGTCTTAAAGATAAAATTACAAGTATTGTAGAAATTTTGAGGTAAAGAGCACAGTGATTGTCAATATTAATAGCTACTA
>NW_012112697.1:2335838-2372392 GCF_000951035.1 Colobus angolensis palliatus
CTACAGGCATGTGCCACCATTTACAGCTAATTTTTGTACTTTTTTTTAGAGATGGGGTTTTGCCATGTTGCCCAGGCTGCTCTCAAACTCCTGGGCTCAAGTGATCTGCCCACCTCTGCCTCCCATACTGTTGGGATTACAGTTGTGAGCCACTGCAAATGGCCTGGAAATGTTTTAAAATAAAAATTAAGACTTAAAGGTACAAATATATATATGTATATATATATTTTCTCTCTCTCTCTCTCCTAAATGATGGTGCTACCGGTTAAGCGCTGCCTCTCTGGAAGGTGTACAGAAAGGTTCTATTCTGGCAAGGGTGGTGAATAGAGGGCAAACCAAGACCAGTGCACCCCCAACAACTTGGCTGTGTTATAATCCTTTCCTTTAAGCTTAGGCTGTAGACTTTATAACTCTCCTACTTAGGGTTTCAATCCAGAAGCACGTGCTACAAACTTAGTAGCTTTTCTAGTGGGTCTCATGCAAGTCTAGATCTGCCTGCTTTTATAGTGAGTACAATGGGTTCAGTCTGTTGAGGGGAAACCCTGGAACCCACTCTAACCAGAGGGAATACAGCCTGCGTGCTTGGATCATGGATAAGAGGCTGAGACAATTATGGACTCATCACGCTGGGCAGCTCCAGAGATCAGCCTCTTGACTTCTCTGAGCATGAGTTTCCTTAACATCCAGAGAACATCCAAGAATTCCCTAAGACCCATTTAATTTGTTCATCACTATAGGTCCAAGTTTTGCAAAATGTGTTATGCAGGGCACCCAACTCATGATACTTCAGGAAAAAGAAAAGCATATTCGTAGTTAGAAATGTCTGAGTATGGCCTGGTGTGGTGGCTCACGCCTGTAATCCCAGCACTTTGGGAGGCCGAGGTGGGTGGATCACAAGGTCTGGAGTTCCAGACCAGCCTGAACAATATGGTGAAACCCTGTCTCTACTAAAAATACAAAAATTAGCCAAGCATGGTGGCGGGCACCTGTAATCCCAGCTACTCAGGAGCCTGAGGCAGGGAACTGCTTGAACCCAGGAAGTGGAGGTTGCAGTGAGCCGAGATTGCGCCACCGCACTCCAGCCTGGGCAACAGAGTGAGACTCCGTCTCAATCAATCAATCAATCAATCAATCAATAAAAAAGAAATGTCTAAATATACTATTACCGTCTTGGAAATTCACATAAGCATGTTGAAGATTCAGAATTCGACATAAAGACAACTGTTTAATTTTGCTTAAGCAAACTTTTCCTACACATACATGAACACATTTCTTTTTCTCCTGAAACAGAATAACATCCCACACTTCTGATAATGTTGCTCTAGATATTCAACATTTTATTCTCACATTAAGCCAGACTCTTAGAGAACAGCCCATCTGGATCTCACATTGTCACCTGCTCATAGAAGAGCATTTGTTCTTCTGTGATTTGCTGTTTGCTCTCAGCCTGCTCAAGGGATGTTTTAGGGAAGAGGTACAGGAAACTTGCCATTAGAATCACTGTGGGCATTTTGTTGATTATTACATAATAGGCCCATTATAAAGACCCACAAAGAAATTTCTACTCTATGTTATGAACCGATATATTAGACTCCTATGGTTGCTGATGCATGCTAGCACAGACTTGGTGGCTTAAAATAACACACGTGCATCATCTTACCATTCTGGCTGTCAGAAATCTGAGAAGGGTCTCATTGGGCTACAATAAAGAGGTTGGCAGGGCTGTGATCCTTTCTGGATGCTGCAAGGGTGAATTTGCCTTCTTGCCTTTTCCAGCTTTTAGAGGCTGCCTGTATTCCTTGGCTCATAGCCCGCTTCAGTCTTCAAAGCTAGTAATAGTCTGCCTATCTTTGTCGTGATTCCAACTCTGTTTCTCCCTCTTCTGCTTCCCTCTTCCATGTTTAAAAGACCCTTGTGGACTGGGCGCGGTGGCTCACACCTGTAATCCCAGCATTTTGGGAGGCTGATGGGGGGCGGATCATGAGGTCAGGAGATGGAGACCATCCAGGCCAACACAGTTTTAGTAAAATACAAAAAATTAGCCGGGGGCATGGTGTCATGCGCCTGTAGTCCCAGCTACTTGGGAGGCTGAGGCAGGGGAATCACTTGAGCCCGGGAGGCAGAGGTTGCAGCGAGCCAAGGTTGGACCACTGGACTCTGGTCTGGTGACAGAGTGAGACTCTATATCAAAAAAAAAAAAAAAAAAAAAGACCCTTGTTGGGCCGGGTGTGGTGGCTCACGCCTGTAATCCCAGCACTTTGGGAGGCTGAGGCGGGCGGATAACGAGGTCAGGAGTTCGAGACCAGCCTAACCAACATAGTGGAACCCCATCTCTACTAAAAATACAAAAATTAGCCAGGTGTGGTGGTGCGTGCCTGTAATCCCAGCTACTCAGGAGGCTGAAGCGGGAGAACTGCTTGAACCCAGGAAGCAGAGGTTGCAGTGAGCCGAGATTGTGCCATTGCACTTCAGCCTGGGTGACAGAGCTAGACTCTGTCTCCAAAAAACAAAAAACAAAAAAAAATCACAAAAAGACCCTTGTAATTACAGGGGCGCACCCAGATAATCTGGGATAGTCTCCTTATTTTGAGGTCAGCTGATCTGCAATATTAATTCCATCTGCAACCTTAAATCCCCCTTGCCATGTAACCCAACATATTCATGGGTTTGGGGGAGTAGGATGTGGATATGTTTGGGGAGCCATTATTCTGCCTACCTTAATCCAGTATGCACATTGCTCTTTTTGATTTGGCTTCTAGGATGCTCAGAGTTATTTAGCAATTGTACAGGACTTCATATTATTTTTTTAACCTTATTTTCCTTTATTTCCTATAGTCTAATTTGCTCCTAAAGTTTATGTCATTACACACACACATACACACACACACACGCCATATCAAAATATAATCAAAGTAATCATATTAATAATGGACCCCTAAAGCAGGAATTGACAAACTACAACTCATAGATTAAGTCTGGATTCCCTTGACTGCCTGGGCTCAAGAGATCCTCTTACCTCAGCCTCTTGAGTAGCTGGGACTACAGGTGCCCACCACCTTACTTAGCTACTTTTTAAATTAGTTGCCGAGACAGGGTCTTGCTATGCTGCCCAGGCTGGTGTCAAACTCCTGGGCTCAAGCCGTCCTCTGACCTTGGCTTCCCAAAGTACTGGGATTATGAACGTGAGCCACTGTGCCTGGCAATGTTTTTGTAAATAAAGTTTTATTGGAACACAGCTACTGTTTTCCTTCTACGAGGGCTGAGTTGAGTAGTTTGGCACAGACCATATATATGGCCCACAAAGAAGAAATATTGCAACATAGCCCTTTATAGAAAAAGTTTATGACCCTTCTCTGAACAACAAACAATGTTCTATTTTACTGTTCTATGAATTTCCTTACTGTGTATCTCATTCATTTCTAGAACAATGAGAAGCCAGAGTTGTGCTCAGTTTCAACTCTGAGGTTTAATGGCTGCTGCTGTCTTTTGCTGCAAAAGGAGATGATGGGTCACCTAAAATCCCTGAAACATGTAATCCCAGCTTCTTGGGAGGCTGAGGCAGGAGAATTGCTTGAGTCCAGGAGGCAGAGGTTGCAGTGAGCTGAGATCACACCATTGCACTCCAGCCTGGGCAACAAGAGAGAAGTTCCATCTAAAAAAAAAAAAAAAAAATCCCTGAAACATATTGTATAGTTAGGTCTTTTGTTACTTTTAGCTTTTGGCTTTTGTAGAGGGTTGAAAAGTTACCCAGGGGATTTGAGACACTGTGGCCCTAATCACAGTCACTTAAAATACAATGTTTATTAAGACAGACTATGTCTACATATTTACAAAAGGTTATCTCCTGGCTTAAGACTCATTAATTTTATTTATCAATGGTTACCAACCTGACCCCTCGTCCCTGCCGACAACACACACACACACATACACACACACACACACACACACACACACCCTGCTTTCTTTCACTCAACCTCTAAATCTGAGAAGGAAGTGAATGGGCTTCGAGCTAGTCTACTATTTCACAAGACTTGTGGTAACTGTGCATTTACCATAATATACATTGCAGATGGTTTTAAAATACAACAACATTTTAACAAACACCATTTCTTTACTAGACAAAAATGTAATAAAAGACATGCGAGAGGAATGTTGGAAATCTCTGGTGTACAGTTTATCTCCAAAACTCATGCAATTATTGTTTACCTTTCTTTCTTTCTTTGGTTCTAGTGCAATGGCACGATCTTGGCTCACTGCAACCTCTGCCTTCCAGGTTCAAGTGATTCTCCTGCCCTAGCCTCCTGAGTAGCTGGGATTACAGGCACGCACCACCACACCTGGCTAATTTTTTGTATTTTTCATAGAGACAGGGTTTTACCATGTTGGCCAGGATGGTCTCGAACTCCTGACCTCAGGTTATCCACCCGCCTTGACTTCCCAAAGTGCTAGGATTAGAGGCATGAGCCACCGCGCCTGGCCTACCTTTCTTTTAGATCAGTGTGTAATAGATGCATTATGATTTGTCTAGATGGTGACATTCTTGACCATTTCAGGGGAAGTAGATTTGAATTTTCATCTCAAGGTTACTTCATTTTGAGTAATCTTTCTCCAAAACAACATTCCCATGTGCCTTATGATTAAAAACCCTAATTTTTGTATATAAGGAGTTTTATTTTGTTGTCAAAAAATATATAATTTTAATAGAATAAATACAGATATTTCAGGATAATGGTAACTGAGCATGGCAAACAACATGTATTTTGAATTCACTATTAGAGTGGCACTCTGCTAAACAATTTCCAAATATTACCTTATTTTATCCTCATAAGAGCAATGGCAAATGATTTTCAAAGCCAGATTGCCTGACTTCAGAGCCTAAGTTCTGAATAAGTACACTACTGCTTTGCTGTGGCAATTTTCTGTATGTAATATTAGCCTTTATTTGTTAAGCATCCATTATGCGTCAGACACTCTGTTAAGGGCTTTATGTACGTGAGCTCACTTGATCCTCATAGCTAGATAGGTATATATCATTATCCCTATTTATTAGATACCCACTTTGGGGAATTACATTTATTGGAAATTTAAAATTGATGATTACAAATAGAGGAAGTCACTAATACATAGATATGATGACATTTTCCAAACAGGGTCTTATCTTAGGAAGAAATGCAAACTTACCCTTCCATTTCCCTTGTTATAGTTTCCAGATTTTCTAGCAACAATGCATAGGCTTACCTAATACTCTAAAAACTGTAATTTTGAATGCAGTTTGCACATGGAGGGAAGCATTGGATATTAAGCCTGGAGAACAGGATCGGGTGCCTATCTTCGGACAACTCCTATCTTAGGGAATGCATGTTAGATGATCTGATCCTAAGTCTTGCCAGACTTAGCTGTTAGCAAGGTATTTTCCTTTACAATGGCTTAGAAACGCTAACCAGAAACCCAAGGCTCAACGTGCTCTAGACTCATGACTGTTCGAATTAAATTTAATTCTTTATCTCTTGGCTTTCTCCCCATTTTGGGTTAGCCCTTCCCTTTCTCATCTTAATCTTCCCATGTTTCTGATAACTATAATTTTAATGAGACAATTCTTTAAAGGCTCACCTTTTACTTTCAAAACTTACTCTAGGCCTGTTGTATTCACTTGGAGAGACAGTTCTGCCTTCGTTTTGGACAATCATTCTTAAATCTGGCTTGTAGAGTAACCAGTAATTGGATCAATCACTGTTTATAAACTCTTCTAAAAACAATTGTCACCTATTAAAATGCCTTTCTTTCCCATGTTGCCTTAATTTGTGTATCCATTATAGTCTGGAAATAATAACAAGATGCTTATGCATGAACCCATCTTCTGTCATTTCTGACCACCTCAACTTTCACTTTTTTACTTAAATAATAAAAGTTTATTCTCTCCCACAAGACCAGACATCCACTGAGAGGTGGTTTAACATTGTATAAAATAACTAAAATCTTTCTAATCAGTTTGTGCTGGTGCTATTCTTGCTAGATTTCTGGACTTTTAATTTCTTTCTTGGCATTCAGTCTTTGCATATAGTATCTTTCCCCTATAGTCTGTGTGATCCTGCTTACTGGAAGCTATTAATTATATATGAATAATAGTTTCCACACAAGATCTAAGGCATGTACCTCACTCACACATACAGATGAAGCAAAGGTACAATTAAATCCAAATCATTTGCCAAAAAGATATAGTTTAAGATTCACCATTTTTGTATAAAACTTTCACGTTAGCATTAGGCAAATTCCACAATATACACCTACCGTTCAGTTTCATCCTCAACTTAGAACCTTTGTGTAATTATTTTGGGAGAAGAAATTTTCTGTCACTTTCTTTGTACTTTCCCAGATGCAGACTGATAAGAAAATCCCAAATTCCTTTCAGTCTTTTCCTAAATAGTGTTTAGTGATAAATTAAAATGCAACCGGTTAGTATTAAAAATGTATTGGTTAATGTGAAATGGTTTTCCGTCGCCATCTTCTACCACTTTCTTGGAAGGCGAGAGCACAGGCTTTCTTTGCCATTGGAAACAGTGCTTCTCTTTTGAGATGAGCTGAAACAGTCAACATTCATTCGAACCGTGACCTCCATGGCTTTGAAAATTTTGTAGCAACTTTCCACTCAGAATGTGCCGTATTTTTAGCCAAACACACGTTACCATTTTCAGTTGCCTTTGATCATCATTTTGATTGATATTTTTCTAGATATTTTCCTTAAACTATTTTTTTCCATATTTACAGGCTTCTGGACTTTTTGAATTCTGAAACCAAAAGAAGAATAAGCCGAAGAAATCTTACTTTGGTATGTAGATGTGTTCCAATTTGATTGGCCTAAAAGTTATCCATGGAATTTTCTTCAGAGTGCTCTGTTTCATTCAATGTTAAAGGTTGATTTCAGCTAATTTCTGAGATGTGATGATTTGGAAAACGTAGAACATAAAAATGAGGAACTTAAACATTAATGGCTTTACTTCCAAAATGCCTGTGTATCTTTCTGGCATGAATTTGACTTTGGTCATCACAGCTCTGATATCCTCTGCACGTTGAGGTGTTGTACTTAATACTTGGTCCTGAAAAAATGAATCCAGTTGCTAAAGGTTTTGTTGGTAGGTAGTCCACAGCAGAATGATTGCTACGGGAGGTGCTGGCTATATAAGTCATGAGCTTTGATAATTTCAGTGCTTCATGTACGGCTGCTGGTCTTGATAAAGTACCATGTGATGGCTCATAGTTGCATTCCTTGAAACTGAGCACAACTCTGGATTCTCATTGTTCTACAAATGAATGAGATACAATGGTAAGGAAATCCACAGAATAGTAAAATAGAATGTTGTTTGTTGGAATTCATTTCTGTGGCTATAGGTAGATGAGGATATGGCAAATTCACGCACCAGAAAATTGTACTATGAGTTTTTTGCTTGTTTGTTTGTTTTTTGTTTTGTTGGTTTTTTTGTTTGTTTGTTTGTTTTTTATATAAGAGAAAAGAAGGTAAAAAAGAGAAGAGTTTGAATGTCAAGGTTTGTTAGAGGCAGAACCAAGTTACCATTTGCTGTTCTGGAGCCTCTTTGCTGTCCCCATAGGAAGAAAGTGTTCACAAAACGCTTTCAATCCTAGGAGCATTCCATTGTCGAGCAAAAACATCTTTCTCACTGGCCTGACACATACAAGGCAAATTTTTGTGTGGCCTTAGAAATATACTGTTTGATGCTCTGATTTGAAAATGGCGACATTGTTAAAAAAGAGCAGGGACTTGGGTACAGTGGTGAATGCATGAGACGTTCATTTTGATGAAGTGTTGAGTAGACCAGATGCTTGGTATCAAATGCCTTGATAAAATATTTTGGAAATGAGAGCTGGTTTCCATTAAAAAAAAAAAGTCCCTCTGGAGGGATTGACTTATGACTTTCACAATTTTGTTTTCATTTATTTCAAGTAGTTTTTAAAATTAAGTATATCTACGAGCACAAACCAGGCTTGGACTATAGATTTTTAGAAGTCAGTGTGCTTGACCTTAGATATTTGATCCCTGTTTTTGATTCTTGGTCATCTGGTGTTGTGATCCTTGTTAGCAGCACCACATCTGCATAGATAGAGCCTTGATGCACATCAGAGCCCAAAACACTTGAATTGTCCAACAATGAGAACATTAGGTGTTTCTCTTGGTGTGCGCTAATGGTATGGACTGATTTTGCAGAATCACTGCAGCAAGCTGTAAATGATGTATGAAATGAAAAATTCCTGTCCAGTGCACAGAGTGAATATATACAGTTCTGTGTAATCACTGTGGTGCTGGGCTATTTGTTTTAATATTTCCTTTAGACATATAGCAGTTTTTTCTGGTGAGTCATATCCAGACACTTGCCATTGGCACATAGCTCAGATTTCTGTTACATATATTTTAAATAAATTTCAGTGTTGTATAAGTGTACCTGAATTAATGCAATACCAGATTTTAGAAGACTTGACCTTTATAAAATAATATTTTTATGAAAACAATATCAACATTTTTGTTCTGAAAAATTTGGAAAATACTGAAGAGCCTAAATAGCAAAATCGGAAATCATTTTATGCCATTAGGGAGAAATAGCCCTTGTTTATATTCTGTATATATTTTTTAAGGTATTTTTTACCCACTGTAATTAGAATATACCCTTTAAAAAAATTATCCTATGCACTTCTTTTACACTTTCATTCCCAATAACTAATAGGGCTTGAACATCTCCCAATGGTCTTCTACACTGTAAATTTTACTCACTGCATGCTGTTCATGCATGCGTGTAACACAGAGAAGTTTTACTCATTCCTATGACTGAATAATGAATATTTAGTTTTTTTCTAATTTTGCTAATATAAATAATTTCCTGTATCACTACTGTAATGTTTATGTGATTTCAGTAATTTTGGTGTATATTTGGTAATGCCAAACTTGTCTCTGATCTTCTCTTACAAAATTTTCTTTGCTTTTGCATTTGTTTTTCCTTGTTCGGTTTTGACAATGACTGGATTATATTTATAAATTATTAGAGTACATTGGTATCTGTGTAATATTGAGTCATTCTATTGGAGAACATAGGGTGTCTCTACTTATGGATAAATTTTCTAACATGAATTCATCCTTGTGTACCAGAAATAAACCTCCCTAAGTCACGAGACTATTTTATTTAGGGTTTCTGTGTATTATGTGCTAGTGTAATTCTTTTTTGTGCCATCTTTGTTTTGGAGGATAAGTTGTTTGAAGCCTCTAATTTTCGTTCAAGATTATTGACCTGTTCAGGTTGTTTTCTATTTCTCTTTGAATCAAGTTTAATGATTTATATTTTCCTATTGAAATATCAGTTCATTTAAATTTGTTTTCATAGATGCATACAAAATATTGTGTTATAGTTAAAAAATAATTCTAGAAATCTATTGTTAAATCACTTTTCTTATTCTTAATATATCTTTTTTTCTTGATTAGCTGTGCCAAAGGTAGTATGGAAGAGCCAGCTCTAAAGTTTACTTACTATTTCCAGTTGTTCTGTTTTCCTACTAGCTTTTAAAGTTGCATGCTTAGTTAATTCATTGTTTTTTGTTGTTGTTGTTTATTAATAAAAAATATTTAAAACTATGAACTTTCCTATGATTTTAACTTAGCTGCATTATATAACTTTTGCTGTTATATTCTTATTTATTCATTGTTTAATAACCTAAAATGATATTTTGATCAGCCTCTAAGATCTAAATTTTTTTTTTTTTTTTTTTAGACGGAGTCTCGCTCTGCCGCCCGGGCTGGAGTGCAGTGGCCGGATCTCAGCTCACTGCAAGCTCCGCCTCCCAGGTTCCCGCCATTCTCCTGCCTCAGCCTCCTGAGTAGCTGGGACTACAGGCGCCCGCCACCTCGCCCGGCTAGTTTTTTGTATTTTTTTAGTAGAAACGGGGTTTCACCATGTTAGCCAGGATGGTCTCGATCTCCTGACCTCGTGATCCGCCTGTCTCGGCCTCCCAAAGTGCTGGGATTACAGGCTTGAGCCACCGCGCCCGGCCAATTAAAGTGGTTGATTTTATGACATCATCTGTTATTATTAATTTATAGTTTTACTTAATTGCCTCCTAAAATATACCTTTGATGACTTTTACTTAAATTTTGTTGACATATTTTGGGGATAGTATATCTAATCATCTTTGGAAAAGATGGAAATGAAGGCTATTTTCCTTAAGGTAGAGAATTTACTAATTATAAAGCCCCACTATATCCTTTGGTCTTCTTTGATCGACTGCAAGGAATGTTAAAGTCCTTTACTAGTCTTTAACTTTTACTTATAGAGATATTCACTTTCTGAGAGTCAGTGTCATATTATTTGACACATGAATATTGCATATTTGTGTTGAATTGTATTCCCTTCATATAAAGTGTGTCTTTGCCCACTTCATGTGTTTCGCCTTGCATGTTTATTTCTCTAATACTAATATTAAAACTTTTTATTTGTATATCTTTAATATATCTTCACTCATCTTTTTAGTCATCCTTTCTGTACTTGTTTGTCTTAGGTGTATTTCTTCTAATTGATACATAATTTGGATTTGGTGTTGTGACTCAGTCTTCTAGTCTTTGTCTTCTCACAGGGAAATTTAAGCCATTTACATACATTGTTATAAATAAAATATTAGCCTTACTGCTTTCTTTATATTTTCGTTTTGATTCTCTGGGTGTCATTTATTATTTTTCATTCTCTATCTTTGGGCATATACTGTATGGTTCTTTGTTAGTATTTCATAAAGTATATGTTGGTATTCAATTTTCTTTGTATCTAATGTCTCAAAAGCATTATTTAATCTATATATCTCCAACTGTCAAATTTAAGGGGAAAAAACAGCGTTATGTCTTTTATTTAAATGGAAGAGTTTAGCATACTTCTCATCTCCCCCAGCCCTGCAACATACATTCCATTGCTCTCTCCAGCCCTGTATCTTGGTCTTTGTTTATAACCTCAGGTTTTAGAAAAAGTGTTATTTAATAAAAATCATTAGTCTTAATGTATATGCTTATTTTCAAAAATAATTTATAGTCAAAAATAATAGAAAATAGTTTATAATTTCTATTTAGCTTTAAAATTTTTGCTGTAATTAGTTATTGTTATGTTTAATTGGTTTCACTATTCTCAATATGATTCTTATACTTTTTCTTTATTATTTTTGAGTTCTTAGTTTTTTAAAATTTCTCAATGAGTTTGAATATGGCTTTAGATAATTTTTCAAGAAAGATGCATGGTTGGTATGTTTTCTGCGTTCACACATTTGTGAGGTTTTTTTAATTCTTTGTTTAGATGTGCAGTTCTGGAGTTGTACCATTTCCCCTAAAAATTTTATAATTTTGTTGTATTAATTTTCATATGTGAGGCAAGGTTGATTTTTTTTTTTAGATAATTGAAGGCTGTGTGAGTGTGTATGCACATGTGTGTGCGTGTATGTGTATTGTTATTTTTCTATGCCTAGATATTTGTGAGACTTTATTTTTGTATAACTCAGAATTTTTGACCAGATCCAGGTATGAGTTTGCCTTGATAATGGTCATTCTTTTTATCTGTTACATGGAACTTTTCCAGTTGATAAGTATTTTCATCTGTTTTATCTTAATTTATTCACTTGGTTCCATTTATCCTATTCTTCTTTTCAGGAACCCCATTAATCTAAGATGCTGAAACAATAAGTTCTATAAAGTCAGTGAAACTGACATGGAAATCCTATCAGTTTCATTCACAGCGCTTTACCTGGGTGTATAGATAGAGAGCCCAACACATTCTAGACCCTCAGTAAATCCATTTTTAATGGATAGATGAATGAACAAATGAATGAACGTATGAAAGATAAACCCCATATCTGATTTTATATGTGTCTTTCCTTGCTCATAATTTTTATCTTACATGTTTTCTTCTTTTTAGGGAGGTTTTGGCAAATGAGCTCTCTAACCAACCATAAAACTGAAGGCCAAGATACTGCTAGAGGGTACTTGGACTGTGACTTTACTTCCCTGGTCCCCCTCCCCTGCCTTCTTCTGAGAATAAGTCTTTAATAGAACTGTCTTTGCTTGAGAACCAGGAAAGTCTCACAAGTCTGAAACATTCCCTCTTAACATATAACTAGTTCAAATTCTTTGCAAGGAATGCTTAATTTCAAGTATAAGAAGGAGGTGTTGGGGCTGGAAATTAGCTCAGACCCAAAGCCCCGTCCTGGGCAGAGTGTCACTGACAGCTGGCTTGCTTCTGTGTCCGGAGCTTTACTGCATTACAAGCCACCCCAAATGTAGCAGCTTATAACAGCAATCATTTATTAGGGCATGCATGGTGCTGTAGGCCAGTAATTTGGGCTGGGCTCAGCTGGGCAGTTCTTCTGTAAGTCTCACATGTGAGTATGTGTCATTCATGTGATTATAGTCAGCTGATAAGTCAGCTGGGGCTGGTTTTTTCCTGGTAGCCTCCTGCACATGTCTGGTGTTGGAGCCACATATCTGAGGGTTTCTAAAGCAGCAAGAGAGGGCAAACATCAACACATAAGCACTTCTCAAGACTGATTTAATCACTTTGTTTAGATTTCGTTGGTTAAAGAAAGCCATCTGACCAACCCAGATACAAGAGGTGGAGAAAGAGACTCTAGGTCTTAATTGGAGAAACTGTCATGTCCTATTGCAAGGGCATGGATACAGAAATGGGGCAAATGTGAGGCCATCTTTACAATTCACTGCATTCCCACTAAGGGACTCTGAAAACCAAGGGAATTCATGCTGAGTGGTGTCTATTCTTGACTGTGTTGCCCTCTTGGCCAATTAAATTGAAACTTAATCTAAGCTTACACAGTGTGTTTGATCTCTTCCAATTGATTTTTAGTCTTGCTGAAATGTCACACTGTGCACTTTCTACCTTAGCATTCTGTATTTACTGCCTTTAATGTGGATTTGCATTCTGCCCATACATTTTTGGTTGTGCACAGCCTCTCTTCTTATTCATCTTTCTTTTTTCATTCCGTTACTTTTTTTGTATTCTATTTTTTTCTTATAATTTTCTATACCTTTTATAGTGAGGTCTATTTTGCAGTCTTCTGTAGATGCAAAACTATTTATTTAAGAATATTCATCCCATGCTTTTTTTGTGCCAAGCACTGCTTTAATACTAGAAACACAATAGCACACAAGATTTGGCCCCTTCCTTCAAGGAATTAGAGTTGAGTAAGTTTTCTGATTTCTTCAAGTATATTTTCAGAGGCAATGATCTGTCTCTGAGTTTGGGAGATGTTTTTGTTTCCTTTTTGTGTAGCAGCCAGTCACAGATGCTTTGTTTGGTGTTCATCACCTGACTTAGGGGTTTGCTCTCCTATCTGTCTCCTTGTGTGGTGGTCAGATTTCCTTCTTGGATCTGTATCTGAAGGGTGTAGTGATGTGCATACCTTCTAGATCAATTCCTAGTTTTCATGGAGCTTCACTGCCCCTGTAGTCTAAACCCCTGTTCGGTTAGAATACATAACAAACTCAGGTTCCAGTCTGCCCTACTGTTCTCCCTGTTCTGCCCCAAATCCAGCTCAGCACTTCAGTTTTGAGGCTCTTTCCCAGGGAAATGCCATACCCTCTTCCTCCTTTAATTTTTCTAAGGTTGCTGTTTCTGAATGGATGGCATGTAGGTTGGTAGATATATTTTTGTGGAAAAATAGTCTAGTTTCTAATGAAATAGTTATTGCCTAATCTTGAGACAGCTGCTAGCTTTTTTATCTCAGGTGGCAGACTGTGAGAGCCCAAGGAGTCTCTTACTTGTTGGTGATAACCTGGGAAGGGGAAGGGAAGGAGGTTCCTTTAATAGCAGGAGAAATGTAAGATCTTTTCCTATCTTCTCTCTGTGTGTGATTTTATGTTTTTGGGGGGACTATTTTTATTAGAAATATTTCGTAGATATGATACAAACTGTGTAATATATATGTAGGTTACACAGCATAATAATGAAATGAATACCCATAAACTTATGAGCTAGCTTAAAAGTGGGAAAATTAATAGGAGAGGGGCCTCTGTCTGTGTGCCCCTTCCCTATCCTTATCTTGATACCCTCCTCCCCACTTAGAGGGGACCACTATTTTCAATATAGTATGTTCACGGGTTCCCTTGCTTTTCAAAAGACAGTTTTATTTAATATATTAATTTGAACTAAAAAATATATTGTTTAGATCTTTCTAATTTTTGAGTATTATAAAAACTGTGTCACACCAAGTGCAGACTGATGGGAGTGACAAATTTTCACTCAATATGATGTTTCCAAGATCCATTTATGTTGTTGCAAGTAAATGTATTTCATTCATATCCACTGCTGTATAATAGGCCTTTGTGTAAATGCATCATGTTTTTGTAATCTATCAATTAAATGAAAAACAATCTATCTAATAAAAATAATGTCACTTTGAATATTTGGGTATAGTTCTCCCAGTTTTCATGTGTAAGAATTTCTTTTGGATATACAGATTCCTCATGTTCATAAAAGTATAAAACTATAAATGTATAAAAGTATAAAGTATAAAAGAGCATACGGTCTTTCTTCTGATCCTTTTAATGTCCATAGAACCTTAGTGTTGATCCTATGTGCCTTCTCTTTTTATTATTCTCTCATCGTGTTTGTCAATTTTATTATTCTTTTGAAAAATAATAACCTTTGATTGTTATGATCCTTTTATATGATGCTCAGTTTCTATATTACTGATTTCTGTTCTTTATTATTCGATGTTGGCTCTGAGTTTGGAAGGGTAGGTACAACTTGGCCAATATAAGGCCAAAAAATGCTTAAATATTTGTCAGACATGAAATGTTCTTGAGAGCATTCATCAGAATATAGGAAATGCTGTTTTAATGTGCATTTTTGAAATAGCTAGTCCTATTGGGTCCCCTGGAGTTCAGAAATGGTAACACAGAAATCTTCAAATCTTCAGATCATTTGATTTCATTTAAGGGTTAATATTGGTGATATATTTTGGTTTTGTATATCTTGCCTTGTTCCCAGAGTGATCTTGTTTCTTCCTCTTTTTCTGATTGTTGAAGAAATCTAAGATGGAAATGTGCTTCCTGGGGGTGTCAGAGTAAAGATTATATAATAGATGATGTTTTTCTAATTGATTTGATCTGCTCTCTGAATCTGTCTTATATACACTACTCCATCCTTAAACTATCATTGATTTTTATTTGCTTTGGTTATTTGTGTTTCCTTTTATGTATTTTTCCCCCTCAGATCTGTCCCTCATTCTTGGGTAGTGTCAATTTGCTTTGCCTAGTATTTCTGTTTTCATAAAAAAAGCGGAAAGATGACACTGTTAAATGGGCCATTTAGCTGAAGATTGGCATGTGAGACATTCTTTTTCTATATATATAATGAGAGAGATGTATATAGGTTAATGTATGTATTTACAGAGAGGAATATTACAGCTATTTGATGATATTTAAAACTAAATGCCACAGTTGTATTTTTTCCTAAGTAAGTCTAAAGTCCCCTTAAAGGAAAGCCAGGAAAAGTAGTAATTTGGAACTAGTTGGCTTAACTTAAAAAGCTCCCCTGTGACATCGGAGTGTGTTTCATGCAATTGCTTTCTTAGACTTCCTCATTAAAATATTGACTACTCTTTTTCTTCAGTAAATGCTAATCCTAGCTCCCATGTACATGTATTTACATTTCACTGCAGGCACCCTGCCAGGTTAGAAATAAAACCAATTTGTTAATATCACTATTTCCTTTTCAGCAAAGAAAATATGCATTAAATTAAAGGTGTTCTAAAAATAATCAGAAAAGGCTCCTGTTGGTACCAACCATGTATTTGTCTCTCTGGCTGAGGTGGTGATGGTTCACCTCTATCTGCCTGTGTTTCTCTGCTCATCTCAGCTCTGGTCGTCTCTGTGCAGAGCTTTGTACAGAGGCCACTGATGCTGGCTTTGCTCTACTTTCCTCCCTGTTTCCATTGCTGTGCTTTTCCTGGTCCCTGCCAGCACCTGTCCAAGGATGCAAAACACTATTTTTAAAAGAATGTGAGCAAATATGGTTAATCCTGGCCGATAACATGCTGCTGTGCTAGAGCATTCTCCCCAGAAATCTTGGAAATCTTCGAACTGCAAAAGGGTTCCCATTTGATTTATGATTCGTAAGTGGATCAGTGTTATTAAAATCCACAGGAGTCCTTTGTTCGTGTAGTCATTGTGAGGACCACCCACCATGTACTTCCGTATACTGTTTTGAACAAGAGCATCCTCCTGGAGCCCATAGCTGTTTCTTAAATAATCCTTCTGGAGAAACCGACTAATTATGCAACTGAATATTAAGTCATATTAGTAACTGTAGAATGTTTGTGCACATTGGGTTATCTAAACTTGCACACTTGAAGTGAATTTTCAACAAAAGCTAACAGTTATTAACCCTACTAGCATACTGTACCTGGCTGGATGCTACTCTTTACTTTGTTGAATATTTTATTTATAAAATGGATTGATTGATATTTTCCATTATTCCCATAATCCTTAAGGAAAAAGGAGTCATTTGCAAATGTCATGGTATACTTTGGTGCTGGGAGAAGTAAAATCGAGCATCTAAAAATTTGGTGGATACGTTTTGTTAGTTTTTCCTGTTTTTACTCCTTATTTCATTATGTTTTCTCCATTGTTTTTTCCTGTAGTCAAATAATGGTCTTTGCTCTAGCAAGGTTAGAAGAACAAGGTCTTACTGATGATCTTCATGCTACATTTCTACTTTGGGGAAAATGTTAAAGAAAAAAAAGATTAAGCTTGAAGTAGTCGATTGAT
Organism: Colobus angolensis palliatus; assembly: GCF_000951035.1. NCBI lineage: Eukaryota > Metazoa > Chordata > Mammalia > Primates > Cercopithecidae > Colobus > Colobus angolensis. The sequence goes on from NW_012112697.1 coordinate 2,352,649, forward strand.
GACTTTTCTTCTAATTTTGTCTTAACTGGATTTCAGATTTGGAGCTCTGAGTGTTTTACTGCAAATAATCTATATTGGCCAACAAAGTTAGGAACCATTTCCCTCCTGAGCCATTTCATCTTTTATAATTTTATCCCATTTTACTCCCATCCCTTGTGAATGGAGGTGTTGGCCTCTCTCTTGCATCATTATTTTCAGATTTTAGATTGGTGTGGTATCATACACTTTCTGAATTCTGTAAAAACTTGGGCTGGATGCAAACCAACAACGTAAAGTTCTTTCTGCTGTAGTCTTTGGTCCTGGAAGTGGTCAGCATTGAGATACTTCTCAGGAAGACATATTTAGCAGTGCAGTGTTGTTCTGCGAGAGAAACCACCTCGTCCAGCTGGTAAGCAATTTATGCCCTGAAGCATGAAGATTTCATAGCCCTTGTAATTTTATCCTTCCTGGTGTCACTGCAGGTGCTATTTTTATTCATATAAATATTTAATCTTCTATAAAACTTATTAAGCTGTTGGCCTCAATAATATTTTTTGGCAGCAAGTTCCCTAGGTTAAAGGGACACAGTCAAGTAAAACAGCTTAGCTCAAGATCAGTTTTAAATAAAGGTGTAAAAGGTGATTTTCTGAGATTTAAAAGAAATACCCCAGCAAAGCTGTTTGGGGTTTGACTAGGACATTTCCCAATAATGCTGCCACGGTCTCAGTAGCACTGAGCTGGCATCTAAGAGACCAAGAAACAAGCTTAGTTGAAACTAAAGTGAAAGCAGTTACTGTACATCTTAGAGCTAGTGAAGAGAAAAAGCAGGCAGAGCCTCTGTAAAGAGTGTTCTTCACTTTCATGGCCTCCAGGTCTTCATGTTTAGATTTTTGCATGACTTTTAATTCATAGAAATAGTTCTCCCTATTAGATTTTCCTAACCCTTTTCAGGTGGTTGGCTTCTTTTAATGGATACTCCTTTTTATCTTAAAAACTTACAAGCTTCCCTGAGTCTTCTGGTCACACGGGAGCACCAGCCAGAAATCTATGGTGGTGTGCTCTACTTCCCTTTAGAAGGCCGTCTAGAGATCACGTGGGGGTTTCTCCAGTTGAATTCAGTTAAACCAGATCCACATTAGAAAATACAAAGATTGGCCAGGCACGGTGGCTCATGCCTGTAATTCCAGCATTTTGGGAGGCTGAGGCGGGCAGATTACCTGAGGTCAGGAGTTCAAGACCAGCCTGGCCAACATGGTGAAACCCTGTCTCTACTAAAGATACAAAAATTAGCCAGGTGTGGTAGCACATGCCTATAATCCCAGCTACTCGGGAGGCTGAGGCAAGGGAATTGCTTGAGCCTGGGGTGTGGATGTTGCGGTGAGCTGAGATTGCACCACTGCACTCCAACCTGGCCAACAGAGCGAGACTCCATCTCAAAAAAAAAAAAAAAAGAAAAGGAAAGAAGCAAAAGAAAATACAAAGATCACACTGTCTTCCACAATGGTTGAACTAATTTACACTCCCACCAACAGTGTAAAAGCATTCCTATTTCTCCATATCCTCACCAGCATCTGTTGTTTCCTGACTTTTTAATGATTGCCCTTCTAACTGGCATGAGATGGTATCTCATTGTGGTTTTGATTTGCATTTCTCTAATGACCAGTGATGATGAGCTTTTCTTCATATGTTTGTTGGCTGTATAAATGTCTTCTTTTGAGAAGTGTCTGTTCATATCCTTTGCCCACTTTTTGATGGGGTTGTTTGTTTATTTCTTGTAAATTTGTTTAAGTTATTTGTAGATTCTGGATATTAGCCCTTTGTCAGATGGATAGATTATAAAAAAAAAAAAAAAAAAGGATGAGTTTATGTCCTTCGGAGGGACATGCATGATGCTGGAAACCATCATTCTCCGCAAACTAACACAAGAACAGAAAACCAAACACCACATATTCTCGCTCATAAGTGGCAGTTGAGCAATGAGAACACATAGACACAGGGAGGGGAACATCACACACTGGGGCCTGTGGGTGGGAGGGGGGCTGGAGGAGGGAGAGCATTAGGAGAAATACCTAATGTAGATGATGGGTTGATGGGTGCAACCAACCACCTCGGTACATGTATACTTATGTGACAAACCTGCACGTTCTGCACAGGTATCCCAAAACTTAAAGTATAATTTAAAAAAAAAAAGAAAATACAAAGATCAACAGCTTGAGGTATGTGCATTTACTGTCTAGGAGACATGAATGAACTCTAGAGTTGTACATTTCTTTGTCTTCCTGGATACTTACAATGGCTAGTACATTTCCCTTTCTCTTGACCATGATAGACACTTGTGCCGCAGAATAATCTGGCACACACACATCTGCATTGGCTTACAGGGTGGTCCAGATGAGTCCCTTCTTTTGGCAAGCTTCGTAGAGGTGCCTGATTTTCAAGAAGGAAACATGAATATGTTAATATGTGTTATAAATAGAACACAAACCATTGCATATGTAATGAAGCTTTAAACGGGGAATTATGAGTGCTGTAGGAATTCAAAGAAATTGCTAATTGAGCCAGGCATGGTGGCTCAAGCCTGTAATCCCAGCACTTTGTGAGGCTGAGACAGGCAGATCACGAGGTCAGGAGATCGAGACCATCCTGGCTAACAGGGTGAAACCCTGTCTCTACCAAAAAAATACAAAAAACTAGCCGGGCGAGGTAGCGGATGCCTGTAGTCCCAGCTGTTTGGGAGGCTGAGGCAGGAGAATGGCATAAACCCGGGAGGTGGAGCTTGCAGTGAACTGAGATCCGGCCACTGCACTCCAGCCTGGGCGACAGAGCGAGACTCCATCTCAAAAAAAGAAATTGCTAATTGACCAGAATGCTCAAGAGAAGGTGGCACTTGAACTGGTTCTTCGGGAAACCTGAGATTTGGACAAGGGAAGTGGAAGTGAGGGAAGATGAGATGGTGCAAGTCAAGCAAGGCTACCATCTAATAATGGCAAAACTTCAGTGTAGTAGGTTTTGTGGCTTCTCAAATAAGTTCCCACCTGAATCTCAAAATGAGATTATGTGTTGGTTCAGTCTGTATTATGCGCAACTAAATTTAGTGCTAAACTTTTACTGATTGTTATCCTTCCTATTGGTATAGTGCTTTTAAATGTTCTTATAGCTCCAAATGGTAGGGACCAGTATCTTCTTGAGCATCTTTAACTCATTCTTACTTAGCAGCTCTTTATCTCTTGGCAAATAAGCAACCAAACTGTCCTACATGCTGGTGGAATACAAAATGGTACAGCCACTTTGGAAAAACAGTTTAGTAGTTCTTAAAAATAAACTTAAACATATATGTATCATTTGATCCAGCCAACCCACTCCTAAGGATTTTCCCAAGAGAAATAAAAACTTATGTTCACACAAAAGCCGCATGTTAACATTTACAGTGGCTTTACTCATAATCACCAAAACCAGGAAACCATCCAGGTGTCCTTCAACTAGTGAATGGATAAATAGTTGCATATCCAGCCGGGTGCAGTGGCTCACACCTGTAATCACAGCCCTTCGGGAGGCTGAGGCAGGTGGATCATGCGGTCAAGAGTTCGAGACCAGCCTGGCCAACATGGCAAAACCCTGTCTCTACTAAAAATACAAAATTAGTTGGGCATGGTGGTGGGCACCTGTAATCCCAGCTACTTGGGAGGCTGAGGCAGGAGAATTGCTTGAACCCAAGAGGCAGAGGTTGCAGTGAGCTGAGATTGCACCACTGCACTCCAGACTGGGCGACAGAGTGAGACTCCGATCTCAAAAATAAATAAATAAAAAAGTTGTATATCTGTACAATGGAATATTACTCAGCAAAAAAAAAAATGAACTACTGATAAACTCAACAACATGGATGAATCCCATAGGCGTTGTGTTAAGTGAAAGAAGCCAGACTCAAACATTTCCATGCTGCAGATTCCATTTCATTGCATTCTGGAAAAGGCAAAACGAGGTGTAGAGAATGGATCAGTAGTTGCTAAGGGCAGAGGGGTTGACTTGAGAGTACAAGGGGATTTGGGAGAAGTGATGGAACTTTTCAGTATCTCGGTTGTAGTGGTGGTGGCATGACTGTGCATTTGACAAAACTCATATACCCGTATACTACAAAGAGTGAATTTTATTTCATGTAAATTATACTTCAACAAGCCTGACTGTAAAGAGAAGGGCCCAGCAGTCTGAGATTCACAGATCTGATGTGATGGCCTCACATTTCCTGTAGTAGAAACTTCAAGGCTTCATTCATATGGTAGCATTTTCTGTCTCAGGAGGTTTCAGAAACTTTCCATCATCCCTTCAAGGAATCTTTAAAACTCCCTTAGTATTTTTGTAGAGATGGCCAAAGACCTTATATTTGATAATAAGAGCTCTCTGAAACACAAATATTTTGTATATGAAGAAAGAAACACAATTTTAAAAGGTTTCACTATTTCATATGGGAATAGGTAACTCTTTTGACACATGAATATGACGTGTTAGGATCCCATGTAACTTCTCTGCTATGTGAGTAATGATTCCACTGGCTTTATAGGACATGGAGATTTAAATCCTTTAAACCAATCTGTATGTCCATTTTCCCATATCCGATCAAACTCTCAAGCCCAGAAACTGCCACTCAGGCCACTTAAAAGTTATTGAAGAAAAGTCAGCCGGGCCTGGTGGCTCATGCCTGTAATCCCAGCACTTTGGGAGGCCAAGGCAGGTGGATCGCGAGGTCAGGAGATCGAGACCATTCTGGCTAACACGGTGAAACCCCGTCTCTACTAAAAATACAAAAAAATTAACTGGGCATGGTGGCAGGCACCTGTAGTCCCAGTTACTTGGGAGGCTGAGGCAGGAGAATGGCGTGAATCTGAGAGGCGGAGCTTGCAGTGAGCTGAGATCCGGCCACTGCACTCCAGCCTGGGCGACAGAGCGAGACTCCATCTCAAAAAAAAAAAAAAACATTACTGAAAAGTCACAAAACTGGTCATGTGGTACAATAAAAAATCATTTGGTCCACAGTGATGCCAAATCATCTCTCTATTTATGTGAGGTTTTAAAATTTATTTATATCTCATCTGCTTTGAAAATGAATTACCTTAGCAAAGCAGATATCCTGAAATTTGTTCATTTTCCTAGGTCACAATCCCACTGCCATATCCTTCACTTTGCTGGAGCAATCTCTGTATCATCCTGGGCAAATCACTGCCGTCTTCCTGGGTCTCAGCATCCTCTTCTTAAAAGTACAATGATCGGGCCAGGCGTGGTGGCTCACGCCTGTAATCCCAGCACTTTGGGAGGCCAAGGTGAGTGTATCACTTGAGGTCAGGAGTTCGAGGGCAGCCTGGCCAACATGGTGAAACCCTGTCTTTACTAAAAATACAAAAATTAGCTGGGGCATGGTGGCTGGAGTCTGTAATCCCAGCTACTTGGGAGGCTGAGGCAGGAAAATCGCTTGGACCTGGGAGGTGGAGGTTGCAATGAGCCGAGATCGCACCACTGCACTGCAGCCTGGGCAACAGAGTGAGACTCCGTCTCACCAAAAACAACAACAACAAAAAAAGTGCAATGATGATCAGAAAGATCATCTCTTCAATGGTCCCCAAGCACCTGTTATGACCACTTTCATTGTACTTGTCACACTATATTTAATTACTTACTTATTTATTCATCTTCTACATTAGACTGTAAACTCCGTGAGAGCAGGGACAATAGTGCTCTTAATCACTCTGCACTCTTTAGTAGACAAGAGGCACTAACACATTATTTGTTAAATAAATGAATAAATGTAGGGCATCTGCCTTCCCTAATGGACCATGACTATGCTGCTGACTATGTTTATCCCGTTCCATAGTTTAAATGGAATAAAACTCCTATGAAAATGCATTAACTAAGTGTTAGCTGTATGCAAAAAAATATTGGTATGGAAAGGAAAAGTTATTGTCATTTACAATTACTTTCCTCTGGGTGTATCTGAATGCTCTGTTAAAATTTCCTCTTTGGGGCTGGGTGTGGTGGCTCAAGCCTGTAATCCCAGCACTTTGGGAGGCCAAGATGGGCGGATCACGAGGTCAGAAGATCGAGACCATCCTGGCTAACACGGTGAAACCCCGTCTCTACTAAAAAATACAAAAAACTAGCTGGGCGAGGTGGGCTAGTAGGGAGGCTGAGGCAGGAGAAAGGCATAAACTCGGGAGGCGGAGCTTGCAGTGAGCTGAGATCCGGCCACTGCACTCCAGCCTGGGTGACAGAGGCAGACTCCGTCTCAAAAAAAAAAAATTTCCTCTTTGGTACACCGTATATGTGTCTGCCTCTTTTGGTCCAGTTGTAACCAGGTGGTAGCTCTTCCAAAGGAGTGTTTTTGTAATTTGTGCTGTGTCTTATCTTAATGGACATCTAAATGGCACCAGGTATATTGCTGGTGATCTCTTGGTAGGTGAATGAATATGGTTGCTTCTTGTGATGGGAAGTCCAAAATGGCAAATACTATGGGATTACAATTTTCAATATAGATTAGTGACTATTTGTGAATATGGATTCATTTTTCTTAATCACTTGCAATCACTGAATCAGGGACTAGCATTATAAAAAGAAAGTTTCTGAAAGAATACAAATATGTGGTTGTTACATAGAACGAATATATGTACTGCATATGGCACTATGCTGGGTATGCATCCTTTAACCTGAAACCATCTTCGATTTTTATATTAGATATTGATGCAATTGTCCAAGCCCAGTTTCTCCATTTATGGTAGTTCTTTGTTTTTCATGGGCGTTAGGTCAGCACTAAACAGTGCTAGCCCATCTCAAGATTTCCCGCTACAAAACAAGGCTTCTAGATGTGCAGAAATAGGTCAGCAATACTGTTTGGCAAAGTTACGTTGCCCTCCTGGGCGACAGCAGTGACTGGTTCAGTTTGGAAAACAATGACTTGCAAAAGGATTTTCTTTTTCTCACACTTCTTTCCTTTTCTTTTTTAAAAATGACATTCCCTTCCCAATGCAAAATTACTTAGTATCCAGTTCTCTTTGAAAACAATTTATTTATCTAGAGAAAAGTTTGAAGGCACTCTGCCACATCTCTAAATGGGTGGTGTTTCCCGAAGTCCCTCTGAGCTCCATGGCCTGCTGAGGCTTTGAGTGTAGGTTGTAAATGTGTCAGTGCATGAGACAGGTGGGGGAGGTTAATTGCCCCAATGAGAAAGAAGTACGTGCCATATCCTAAAGTTAGTCCATTTCCCTCTCAGAGAAAGTGGATTCTTAGCACTACCCATCTTGGTTTCGTTTTAATATCTACTATGACAGTTTTACTCTGTTTTTCATGGCTTGTGCTTCCCCAGATGCATTCATTCCTTGGTTAACATATTTATTCAGCATCTCCTCTGTCCCAGACACATTCTGGGTCTTAGGGATGCATTGATGTATAAAACGAGCTAAGTGCTTTCAAACTCTTGTTGCTTTCTGTTATCCCTGTTCTCTTGGAAAGCCAGTAGGACTTCTATTTTTTATTCCCACTCGGAAAAGACAGTGAGTTTGTGGCTTTCCTTTGGCTCACACAGGAAGTTGTTGGCAAAATTGGAACTGGAAACTAGATCTTTGTGCTCCACGTGAACTGTGCCCTTCATTGTAGTTGGCAAGACCTGCAGGGTGGGGAGTGGAGGTGGTCAAGGTGCCCTTGGATGGATGCCTGTTGCATTTGTCTTTAGATTGTGACCTTCTAAAGGGTCACCTGACAGTTTGGCTTTGAGAAATGACCTGCCATTTCCAAACAGCATCAAGGAGAGTCAATTAGACAAAAAGATGGGAAAGAAGCTATTGAGTTTTAAATGTTCTTGTTGTGTCTTTGGAAAGGAAAAAGAATGAGTCAAGGAGAAGGTATGAAACACAAACAGTTTTCTCAAACATGTCTATCAAGACACTACTAATCAGAATGGCTTTGTCTCCTCCCCCACTCAACCCAACCTCTTTTATTTTTTATTTTTACTTTTTGGAAGGGGAGAGATGACCCCGCTGAGTTTTGGAGTATGCCTATAGCAGCTTTTAGCAAATCACGATCCCAGCAGTAGGTTCAGCTTTGAAGAAAGATTTACAAATCTCTCACTGCTTTATAAATATCTGCATTTATATCTTAAAGAAGAAGAAAAAAAAGCCCCTCACGGTTGGTCTCTGCCTCCTCACCTCTTCTCCCCCGCCCACTTCCCCTTTTCTTGCCTTCTTCTTTTAGAAATTAAAGATTGTGATGTGTGCAGGAAATGAGGGTCTATAAAATTGTGATAAAATGTTCTTGCAAAATTGCCTTTGAATTTTCGCCTTGAATTGCAGGCGAAATGAAATTGTTCGCTTTCAGCATTGCTTTGTTTTTGACCCCTTTTTGTGAATTCTCAAAGGAAGGAAACATATTCCCATCTTTTATAGTAATCAAATTTATCTGGCATCTCTCAGCCTCTTGAATTACTTATGCTAGAGTTGGCCAGCCTCAGGAAGGCTATGGCTGGCTTATTTATTTATTGTTCTGAAGTGAGGGTTTTTGACATAAGGTTCCCACATCATCCTAGGGGGGTATGGAAGAAAAATCGAAAGTGCTTTCTGACATCCCATATGCATGTTATGTATATACCTACATGTGTCTCATCAAGGTGAAAGATATCCATCTAATCAGAAATAAGGGAGAAATGCTGTGACCGTGGGTCATGGATATTTAATAGTTTTGCATGAAAGAGAAAAAAAAAATCTCATGTCACAAATGTAAAATTCTGTGTATGAAGCCAAAAAAATCTGGGAAAAGGGTTTACACTTGTGCAAAAGTGCTTATAATTGGTTGTAATGCTATTTAGTAACTAGTTGATTTTAACAAATATTTCTGTAACAGGTGATTATATCACCTTGTAATATCAGGGTTTTAACATAACTCTCTTTCACATAATAATGTATGGTCGGAGATTGCACCTCGGCTGTCACCTGCCACAGCATTTTGTCAAGTACAGAGTACAGCCTGGCCTGGCAACCCTGAGATCTTGTGTAACATGATTCATTCTTTAAAAAAAAAATCAAAAAAATAAAAATAAAAAGTTAAAAAAAAATTGGTCCTTATGTCTATCCTTAAAAAAAAAAGAAAAAGAATGACCTATGTTACAGGTGCAAACCTGCAGACATCAGATTCGAGTTTCTAAGTGAAATATTTCTTACATTGAGGAAACAGAATAATATACAATCATCTGGGAGATTACATAAATAGTACTTTTTATTGTCTGTGGCCTTAAACTACATCTGGCTCAAGTTAAAATTTAGATAAGAGAAATTATTGTTTGAAACTACTGCTAATGCCTCACACATTTTTTTTTTCTTTTTTTTTGAAATGGATTCTTGCTTTGTTGTCCAGGCTGGAGTGCAGAGGCATGATCTCAGCTCACTGCAACCTCCACCTCCCGGGTTCAAGTGATTCTCCTGCCTTAGCCTCCTGAGTGGCTGGGATTACAGGCACACACCACCACACCTGGCTAATTTTTTGTATTTTTAGTAGAGACGAGTTTTTGCCATGTTGGCCAGGCTGGTTTCAAACTCCTGACCTCAACTGATCTGCCTGCCTCTGCCTCCCAAAGTGCTGGGATTATAGGTGTGAGCCACCATGCCTGGCTATACATCCTTTACTTAAAATCTATGCTTGAAAAAGTATATGATGCATCCAACTGTTGAACTCTTTTCATGCTTATATATTCCAAATTACAGTGAGTTAACTCTGCAAAGCTCTAAGCAGGTACTTGATTTTCTTTCTTTTTTGTTTGTTTGTTTGTTTTTTACAATTTAGGTAAAATGTGTTTACATCATAACCTACTCTTCACACTGATTTTTCAAAGGCTTCTTTGTTTCTGGTTTATTATTTATACGTTTCTGAAATAGGAACTCACACAAAAAACAGGATCCTTTATTTTCAGATATTCTTAGTAAGTCAGTAAAAGATCCACAGAAGTTTAAGAAAATGTAAAATGAAGATCCTTAGGAACAGCTGTGTTATGTGCAATTTAAGCATCTCTCATACAGTCTTCACTTTTGTGACACTGTGAGGATTTTAGAATCATTGGAGTAGATGTGGGTGTGCAATTCACTCTCCAACCGATCAGTAGATACCTGTAGATCAGCATATTAGTAGAACAGATAGATCCTAGGATTAAAGCAAAAGGTTGGCAAGTTCCACGTAAGTGGGAAGGTTTGCATGAAGTTAACTAACAAAATTAGGTTTAGTTTAGAAATGTTTATTTTAACAATCATTATCTATTACTTAATTTCTGATAAACTTATGCAATCAAAGGAATTAACTAACCCACCTGTCACATTTTGTTTTTGATGAAAAAGAGAAGAAAATGACTTTTCAAGAAGATTTAAATGCAAAAGCATGTTTTCTTGGTGTTTCTCGTGGGGTTACACATTTCAAGAGGATGTAGTATCCCTTATGAGCCATATACAATAGATCAGCAGCTTGCATTTCAGTTTCTCCTTTTTCCCTTACAAAAAACTTTCATGTTTATATAAATGGTTTCATCCACAGAAATGTGGATTAACATGATTCTTAATTGCGGCAGCGAAGGAACAGGAAGGATTGATATTTATTTGAAATAATTTTGAAAACCATTTTCTTCTGTGCCCTCAGAGAAGGCAGCGCCAATATTTTTCTGGTTCATACACAGTAATTTAAATGTGTCCAGTTTTGCAGTTGTGCCTACAAATCAATTTAGTGCGGGTTTGTTCACATCTAAAGGAAAGTTAAATGCTGACTTTAAAAGTAGAGAAACGTTCCACAGAAATCCTTCGCTTTTAAAAAGCACATGTTTGACTGTGATCCTTAAAAGCTTTTTATTGAACTATTTTCTTTTTCTGTTTGCAAAATTCACAAAGGGCTGTTCTGTAAACCCTCCTCGTATTTTCCCTAGTTCGTCCTAAATTTTGCCTCGGGTGAATAAACAGCAACAGTGTTCAATTTCCCGTCCTGAATGTATATGCCAACACAGAGGGCTTTCATTACAAGGAAAGAAATCAAATCATTGTCACCTAAAGTGCTAATTATGTCTGATGTATGTATGGCATACACTTAATGCAAAGAGAGCTTAGGAAATGATACACCTTCCGTAATTACAGTGACCAACCTCGCTCCATCAATCTAAATTTTTTTTCAATCTGTGTTCATTTGGGTGGCTCTATTTTTATTAAATGGCTTTCTTAAGCTTCAACAGACCCACTTGCTGCTAATAAGGAAACTTGAACGAAGTATTTTGGAACCGCATGCAATACGAAGGTATGGACACGATATACACCCAGATGAGTATACACAGATAAACCACAGGGAGTACAGTTACACTCTTCTCCCATTGGGGCACAGAACTGCAGACAGAGGAGAGACTTTGCCATTCTTTGCTTGCTTACTGAATTTGTGTATCCAGTTAACTAAGAATACTGTATTTCTATTTCAGGGGAGCCTGAAAGCTCTCCATACAGCTGACAACAGAGCCTGTAGCCCCCTCCCCGGGGACATTAAGACCTTGTGAGTGGGCATGCTGCCCTGGGAACCTCTGAGGTTAACATTTAGGAATTACTTCTCTTCCCTTGTTTTCCTTCATGAGAAAAAGGTACCGTTCTCAGAGCCAAATCGTATGTGGCTTCTAATTGAACCTGACACCCTTATATAAATGAAATAAAAGTAGGTTTTAATCAGATTGAAGGATGCTGATGTTCTTTGAAGCTACTTCAGGGTCCTTGTCTTCCCTAAGTCCTCCAGCAGACAAGGTTGTTTTTGCACGTATGTGCATTTTTGGCTGCAGAGATGTTGTGTGAATTCCTGTCTGCCATCAGGGTCGATTGGCCAAATGTGATGCTTGGTTTTGTCCTGTCACCCTTCTGGGTCTTTCGTCCATTACTTACATATCCCTCCAAAGTGCATACTGTGGGAACCATATATATTTCGGTAGATTTTCTCAGCAAGAATGAAATCCAACCACATCTCCTTTCTGTTGTTTTTCCTTTCTTGCCATGTTTCTCTGTCTCTTTCTCCTTAATTCCCATCAACTCTTAATTTTTCCATTTTTATTTGGTTACCTATCTTAGAATCTTGGTGGATTTGGGGGGAAGTTAGTGCCACCTGATTAAAGTAGTTCTTGGTAAATAATGTATCCACCATTTATTTTTATGTTTAAGTCTTAATAATAATACCAGAATTGGAACTTTCGGTTGTTACACTGCTATGCAAATAGATTAATCTCAAACAAAGATGTAGTTTTACAGAACACTTTTTAAGAAAATCTTAGTTAATTGTTTTGTGCTAAGTTTTCAAGTTATCCATTTGTTTTAGGCTGCTTTTAAAAATCATTTTAAATTACAGAAGATTTGGTATTATTAAAAAATGGTAACCATGTTTGGAGTTATGCAGTTGGGTTCTGACTATACATGTGGGATGATATGTCATAAAATTTCCATTTCTGGCTGGGTGCAGTGGCTCATGCCTGTAATCCCAGCACTTTGGGAGGCCAAGGAGGGCAGATCACCTGAGGTCAGGGGTTTGAGACGAGCCTACCCAACATGGTGAAACCCTGTCTCTATGAAAAATACAAAAATTAGCTGGGTGTGGTGGTGCATGCCTATAATCCAGCTACTCAGGAGGCTGAGGCAGGAGAATTGCTTGAACCCGGGAGGCAGAGGTTGTGGTGAGCTGAGTTGTTGTCACTGCACTCCAGCCTGAGTGACAGAGTAAGACCTCATCTAAAAAACAAACAAAAAAACTATTTCTATTTTTAAATAAAGAAAATTAGAAGGATTTTTACTTTAGCCTGGAAAATTCTCAAAGCATGAGAAATATTTTTGAAAACTTTCCAACAGATGCTGGAGAGGATGTGGAGAAATAGGAACACTTTTACACTGTTGGTGGGATTGTAAACTGGTTCAACCATTGTGGAAAACAGTATGGCGATTCCTTAAGGATCTAGAACTAGAAATACCATATGACCCGGACATCCCATTACCGAGTATATACTCAAAGGATTATAAGTCATGCTGCTATAAAGGCACATGCACACGTATGTTTATTGCAGCACTGTTCACAACAGCAAAGGCTTGGAATCAACCCAAATGTCCATCAGTGACAGACTGGATTAAGAAAATGTGGCACATATACACCATGGAATACTATGTAGCCATAAAAAAGGATGAGTTCGTGTCCTTTGTAGGGACATGGATGCAGCTGGAAACCATCATTCTCAGCAGACTATCGCAAGAACAGAAAACCAAACACCGCATGTTCTCACTCATAGGTGGGAACTGAACAATGAGATCACTTGGACTCTCGAAGGGGAACATCACACACTGGGGCCTATTATGGGGAGGGGGGAGGGGGGAGGGATTGCGTTGGGAGTTATACCTGATGTAAATGATGAGTTGATGGGTGCTGACGAGTTGATGGGTGCAGCACACCAACATGGCACAAGTATACATATGTAATAAACCTGCATGTTGTACACATGTACCCTAGAACTTAAAGTATAATAATAATAATAATAATAAAAAACTTTCCATGAATTTAAAAGACTAGCATTTCCTGAAATTCATATGTTCCAGTGGAACAGATTTGATTATAGTGGTCACAAGAATAAAATGTAATGTTAATTGTAATGTTGTATTATCACAGTAAAAGCTACATGTACTTCTGAGTGGTGTGATAATTAGCTTTAGAAAACTAAATAGAAATTTATTTCACAGAATCTACTCTCTAAAAAATGGAGGGTTATAACTTGTCTTCTGACTTACAGTCAAATATTAAAATATTAGCATTAATTCCATTTATCAACATGTACTCAAGAGAAAAATAAGTGTTCATATAAAAACTGGTACACAAATCTTCATAGCATCATTTTTCATATAGTCAAAAGCTGGAAACAACTCATATGTCCGTCCACTGATGAATGGGTAAACAAAATGTGGTATATCCATATAATGGAATACTATTCAGCCATAGAAAGGAATGAGGTGCTGACACATGCTACAACATGGATGAATCTTGAAACCTTATGCAAAGGGAAAGAAGTCAGACAAAAAAGACCACATTTCATATGCTTTCACTTACATTAAATGTTCAGAATAGGAAAATCTATGTAAAGTAAATAGTGGGTGCTTGCCTAGGGCTGGGGGAGAAAGGAGATGGGGGACTTGAGTGGGTGATAGCTAAAGGGTACCAGGTTTCTTATGGAGATGATAAAATATTCTGACATTGATTGTGGTGATAGTTGCATAACTCTGAGAGTATATGAAAAACCAATGAATTGTACATTTTACTTATTTTATTGTATTTATTTTATTTTTAAGATGGGGTCTTACTCTGTCATACGTGGAGTGCAATGGCACAATCTCAGCTCACTGCAACATCTGCCTCCTGGGTTCAAGTGATTCTCCCTGCCTCAGTCTCCCAAGTAGCTGGGATTACAGGTGCCCACCACCACACCTGGCTAATTTTTGTATTTTTAGTAGAGACGGGGTTTCACTGTGTTGGCCAGGCTTGTCTCGAACTCCTGACCTCGTGATCCACCCATCTCGGCCTCCCAAAGTGCTGGGATTACAAGTGTGAGCCACTGTGCCCAGCCAAACTGTATGTTTTAAATGGGCAAATTCTATAGTATGTGGACTACATTTCAGTAAAGCTGCTATGAAATAATTAGGAGTCATTTTTATATGTTTATATACTAAACGCTAATGAGCAAAGGAAAAATATGGTTACTTTTGAAAAGGAAAACTATTGTTTTCTTAAAGCTATTTTGGCAAGAGTGGAATTTCTGTGTTAACACTAGCTAATATGTTATACACACTGGCTTTCTATCCCAGGATTTGCATTTCCAGAAAAGAAAAATAGTTTATTATGTGACTGAAGCTCAGCAAACAATTGTCTTTACATTGGCTGTTCTTAACATTTTGATATAAATCATGTTTGAAATTTAGAAAGAATGAGAAAAGGGTAATCAGAACTTGAGTCTATTTTTGTTTTTATGTATATAGGACTAAGCCTTTCATGTTTAAATTTGAATATAATTGAAACATTTTACTTTACAGTTTGCTTTAAAATTATAAACTAGATAATGGTGGAAGTACTTTATTGTTTTTTACTTTCTTTAAGTGAAAAATTTAGCATACAACCAGAAAATTATGCACAACACAGACACACCCCCACATACGCTAAGGTTATTGGATAAAGTTCCTATGTATCTCCTGCTCAGATTAAGGAATGGGTCATTGTTAGCTCCCAATTCCCTTTGATCTCTTCTTCCATCCCAAACCCTTGATCCTCCCCAGAGGTCACTTATTTGAATCCTTTTGAGATGATCATTTCCTTGTGTTGCCTTAAAATTCTACAACATATGTATTCATCCCTAAACAATACAATGTAGTTTCATCAGGTTCTTAATGCAAATGAAATAATTTGGTATATATTTTCTTTGTTACTTTTTTGGGGGATCAACATCATGCTTGCAAGGTTCATTTAAGTTCAGAGTTGACATCTTACTCTGTTAAGGGCCATCTGGTGAAAATTTTTGGCCTTGTGGACCATAGGATTTCCTTGGCAGGTACTCAGTTCTGCTATTGCAGCTTGAAAGTAGCCACAGACAACATGTGAATGGATAAGCATGGTTGTGTTCCAGTAAAGCTTTATTCACAAAAACAGATCAAATTTGGGTCTATAGTTTGCCAACCTCTGATTTAAGTGATTGGGTAGCTATAGTTTGTTCATTTTCATCATTGCATAGTACTCCACTCTATAATTATACCAACATTTATTTATGTATTTTATTCTTGACAGACATTTGGGTTGTTTTCAGTTAGGGATCTTGCAAAAATGCTTCTATGTATGCATTATGGCATAAGTATTTTGGCGCAAATGTACAAGAATTTCTCTATAGTGGATGTACCCAGGAGTAGAAATAATGGGTCACTGGGTATGGCATCTTCAGCATGACTATTAAATGTCAAATGGTTTTACAAGGTGGTTTTTTAGATTTATACTCTCACTAGAAGTGTTTTAGAATTCCTATTACTCAGCAGCTTCCTCAATACTTGGTAATATCAGGCTTTTTAGTTTTAGCCAATTTAGTGGAAATGGTATCATTTGCATTTTTAAATTTTGCATAATCATAATTGTTTGCATAACCATAATTATTAATGAGATTGTATTTTCATGTATTCAGTTTTGGAATAAACTTTTTGTAGATTTATTCTTAGTTATTAAACTCTTTTGACGTTAATGTAATCAGTATCTTTTAAATGTTATTTTCTAACTTTCTTTTGCTGATGTATAGAAATGCAATTGATTTTTGTATGTCAATTTTGCATCAGGGGATTTGGTAGAGTCTCCTATTCTAATAATTACTAGATTAGTTTGGATTTTCTTCATGTGCAATTATATAAATATAAGAATGATGGCAGTTTAGTTTCCTTCTTTCTAATCCTTATATTTTATTTCTTCTGCTTTGCCTTGTACTGGCTGTGACCTCTAGAACAATGCTCAGTAGAAGTGAAAATGAATATCCTTATCTTTTTCCAGTCTCAAAGATGGAAAATCTCAAAGGTGCAAAATGATGAAATCTCAGTATTTCATCATTAAATGTGATGATTACGGCCAGGTGTGGTGGCTCAGGCCTGTAGTTCCAGCACTTTGGGAGGCCAAGGCAGGCAGATCACTTGAGGTCAGGAGTTCGAGACCAGCCTGGCCAACATGGCAAAACCCCATCTCTACTAAAAATACAAAAATTAGCCAGGCATGGTGGCTGGTGACTGTAATCCCAGCTACTAGGTAAGCTGAGGCAGGAGAATTACTTGAATCTGGGAGGTGGAAGTTGCAGTGAGCCAAGATCGCGTCACTGTACTCCAGCCTGGGCAACAGAGTGAGACTCTGTCTCAAAAAACAAAAAAAGATGATTACTATAGTTTAGAAGAGAGATAACCTATTGTTTTTTAAAAAAAATTATTTTAATTTCTAGTTTGCTATCGTTTTTTAGTATAAATGAGTTGTTACACATTTATCAATTTTTTACCTCCTATTGAAATAATTATATGTTTTCTCCTTTAATCTATCAATGTAAAATATATTATTTACTCATGTTAAATTTACCTTGCATTCGTTGTATACAACCAAGTTATTCATGCTGTATGACCTTTTTAAATTGCTAGAATTGTTTAGGTAATAAATTTTTTTAGGAATTTTATATTGATGTTCATGAATGACATTGACCTGTAATTTTTCTTGTGTGTATGTCATCATTAGGGGTTGGTATCAAGGTAAAGTTGCCCTCATAAAAAGAACAGAAGGAGAGCTCCTTTTTTGTTTTTTTCTATTTTGGAGGTTTTTATAAGATCGTATTGTTTTTGTTTTGTTCTTGAATGTGTCATAGAACTCACTGGTGAAGCTATCTGAACCTGAACTTTTATTTGTGGGAAAATTTTTCAGTATCGTTTCAATTTTTCTCAATCGTTATTAGACTATTAAAGTATCTAGCTAATTTTGTTAAATATTGTATTTAAATATTTAAATGTATTGAGAGGAAGTTTTTTGTAACATTCTAACATTCTCTTTTTGTCTTTTTAATGATGGCACCATCTGCAGTCATGTTCTATTTTACTCTTCATATTTCTTTCTTCAATGCCTTTTACCTTTTCTTTATTCTTTATCACTAAATGTTTTACAATTTTACTCCTTTCAAGGAACCACCTTTAGTTTTTCAACACATTCTATTTTATTAAATCTAGTTTATATACTATTTTACTTTCACTCCCTTTTGTTTGTTTTGTCCTGGGTGGTTTTTTTTTTTCTATTTTTATACCACTTTAGAAATGGGAAAGTAGTCATTACCCTTCATAACTTTTCCAAATTTTCACTAATAAATTTGTATTGCTTTAGTTATACTTCACAAGTTTTTATATGTAGTGTATTTCATTACCATGCATTTTTAGATGTGCAGTTTCCATTAGATTCCTTTGTTGAGCCATAGTTATTTAGAACAATATTTCTCTAATTTCCAAACTGGTGGGAGATTTCCTAGTTTTATTTTTGTTTAATGATTTCTGTTTAAATGAGGTCTGATCAGACAAAATGCTCTGTATAATTTCAGTTCTTAGAAGTTTTTTAAAACTTGCTTTATGGATCACCATGTGGCGAATTTTTGTAACTGTTCTGTGTGTGCTTGGGGAAAAAATGTGTTGTGTAGTTGCTGAGTGTAATGTTCCACAGAGGTTATTAGGTCAAGTTTGTTAATCATGTTATTTAAATCTTCTTTATTCTCATTGACTTTTTTCCGTCCATCCAATAATTAGCAAAACAAGTGTAGATTAAATCTTTATCACAATAAAGTGACATTCTTTATCAATACTTTTTGTTTTAAAATCTATACTTTTGCTAATATAGCTACACCACTTTTCTTTTGGTTGATATGTTCACATTCTATCTTTTTCTATCTTCTTAGTATCAATATTTTGTATCTTTATTTTGTAGATATGTCTTTTACAAACATCATATGAATTGATTTTTTTTTTTTATTCAGTCTGCCATTTGTTTTTTAATTGGAGAATTGGGGCTGTTGGTTCATTTACATTTGTGTTTAATGCAATCAGTGTTAAATTTGCCATCGTATTTTGTATTCTCTATTTGTCTTCCCAGATATGTTTACTTTTCTTTTTGTTTGATATCTTTTGCATTAATTATTTTTCATCATTCTATTTATTTTTTATATTCATTTGGAAATAATACACTTTATTTTCATTCTTTTATTGATTTTTCCTAGAAATTGCAGCAGGTATACTTATCAAAATCTAAAGCTAATCAATACCTTTACAGTTTCTCCAGACACTTTCTCCAGCTAATCAATACCTTTAACACATTAACTTCATTTACTCCCTTTCAAACATACATAATTTTGTCATACATGTGTCTAAATTCTTTCTAAGAATTGTCATTAATTTCGTGTCAATATTCATTAAATGAGTCCACATATTTAGCTCTTTCTTATATCTTCTTCTTGTATCTGAGAACTTCCTCTTGGGATTCCTTCTGCCTTCTCAAAAAATATTATTTTCTTTAGTGAGAATATTCCAGTGGCAAATCTTCAGTTTTTCTTTGTTTAAAAAAAGTTTTATTTCTCTTCTATTACTCTTTGTAATAAGGACTCTAACTTCATTTTTTGATGTTTAACTGCTGACTGCTTTTAAGCCTCATCTTATCTTTCTTTCCCTATGATCTACAACTGGGCAAGCTTATAAAAAAGCCAAAGTGCTCTCTCCTTGGTACAAGTGGTATCATATAAGCTCCTGCCCAAATGTGGAAGCCCTCACTTTGGGTCCACCTTATCACTATAAAAGCCCCATGCCAATCTCCTTTCCTTGCTCTCTAAAGTCATTTGCGGACCAGCTTGGGAGACTTTCCTTGTTCTCCCCAGAAAAGACTCAATTACATAAGTATTACACCTTTTCACATCTTCTTGGTGTGTGTATGATGTCATCTGTCTCAACATCCAAACCAGATTTTTGGTGAAAAAATGTTTTGAAAAAGAAAAGAGATGGAATTATAATTTTTAAAGTATTTTCTTTTACCATAATGAAGATTTAATTCTACTGTCTTTTGACTTCTATTGTGGCCATCAAAATATCAGATGTGCAGTCAATTTGTCTTTTTTTTTTTTTTTTGAGACTGAGTCTCGCTCTGTTGCCCAGGCTAGAGAGAAGTGGTGATCTCAGCTCACTGCAAGCTC
>NW_012112697.1:2372817-2424094 GCF_000951035.1 Colobus angolensis palliatus
CAGGATGGTCTCGATCTCCTGACCTCGTGATCTGCCCGTCTCGGCCTCCCAAAGTGCTGGGATTACAGGCTTGAGCCACCGCGCCCGGCCTATTATATTATAACTATTCTTAAGATTGTATATATTTTCTTTAGTATTCTGTGGTTTCATTGTGATGTTTCTACGTGTGTGTTGCTTTCTTCCTTTTTTATTTAATACTGCTTTCGATCTTAACAGTTTCTCGAACCGAACCTGTAGACAGTTGTTTCTTATCACTTTCTAGAAAATGCTCATTTTCTCTTTAAATGCTTCTTGCCAATTCTCTCTACTCTCTTTATAGAACTCCCATAAAATAGGCCTTGTCACTGTATCATCCCCTGAGTCTTAACTTCTTTATTTCCCCGCTTTTTAAATTTTTTCTCCTCTGTATTCTGGATAATTTCATCTGACTCATATTCCCATTTGTCTACTTTCTCTTTGGCTGTTTCTAATCTGCTGTTATATGGATTTATTGTGTTTTTAATTTCAATTTCTATATTTTTTATTTCTAGAAGTTCTCTTTTGTACTTTATCTGTTAGAATATATTTTTATAGTATCCTGCATATATTTTAAAGCTTAATTTTTATTCTTATTTTGTTTATTACACCTTGATAATCATAAGTGTTTTATAAACTGTGCCTGATAATTCCTGTGTATAGGTCTGTTTTGGTCATTTGTCTTTTTCTATTTTTCTTCCTGCTATAGTTGTTCTTTTGCATTTTTCCCTAATGTACTTGCATTTCTTTTTATTCTGAGCTATTTAATGTCCTTGAAAATCACTATCTGTGGGTTTTGAGACCTAGGATAAAGGTACTCCCTCCCTACAGGAGTTAAATCTTCTTAGCCAGGCACCTAAGAGAATTACCTTCAAGACCACCCTAAATTGAATTTGTCACCTTAATTTTTGTTGTTATTGTTGTTTTGTTTGTTTTTGATTGCTTAGCTAATGTGATTACTTAGCTTTACAAAACGTTGAAAGGCAAAATTATCCATCCAAAGGGTGGAAGTGATTTTGGAGGAAAAGAGCTGATTGGTGCAAATAAATTAGAATATTTCTAATCAAGGAATTATTATTCTGCAAATCTAAGTGAGAATAGCTTTTTTGATGTCATTTTTTTCTCTCTGCTCTATTTAGTGCTCAGACAACTTTAAGTCAGTCCCCTGAGAGTGAAGGAGGGCTGGGTAAGGTTTACTCTTATTGTGAGGGTGTAAGTCTTTGAGATTCCCATTTAATTTGGAGAAGTTTGCTTTTTTTTCTTTTGGAAAATGCACTTAGGGCAAAAAAAGCTTTAGTGCTCTGCTTCCATCTTTGGGCTTCTGCTTTCTCTGATATTTTGAGCTAATTTTTTTGCTATGTTTTCAGATCTTTGATAATCTTAAGTAGCTACTTAAAGGTTCTTATTTGAACTGATTCAGGTTATGAATAACAAGTCCTGCTATTCCACTTTGGGAGGAAATTGAGAGTTATGGACAGAAGGTATAAGATCAAAGCCTGCCATTTTAAGCTCTTTACTCCAACTTTTTGGGAGCCATGGTCTTCACAAGATATGGTTACCATTATTTTTCTCATTTTAAAAACGAGTAAACTGACACACAGATAAATAAGTTGTTTATCATTACACAACTTTTTTTCTTCAAGTGCTAGAGCCTTGACTCACATCCAGAACTATCTGAACCACACCCGTGCTTTCAATCATATGTAGATTTCCTCTTGCCAGGGTCAGAATTATCCTAACTGCCCTTTTGATTTTACCTCCCTCCTTTGGCCTTTGGACTCTTATGAATTATTGCCATGTTGAGTACCATTAGGCATGAGATATTCCTGGGGCTTGCCCAGCTATCTGTCTCTGGCTTCAGAAATTTGCTTTATTTTCCAAAGATGTTATAAAGAATCTAACTGGCTAGGAAATGCAGTGCACTGGATTTGCTGACCCAAACTCTCTGTGAGTTAAGCGCACAGGTAGAACAAAAATGAGTTTATTAAAATTTTTTAAAATATAAAACTCATACATATTCATTATAGAAAATCAGAATATATAAATAAGCAAAACAAAGAGACCAGAGAATACCTATAATCATACCCAAAGACGACAACTTGAAAATCCTTCCAAACCCTTTATGCATATACACACATTCTGTATTTACATTTATGTTCTGAAAGGGAATTATGCCATATATGCTGTTTTATAGCTAGGTTTTGGCTGCAGTGTGTCACATGCCTTAATGATGATTACATGTCGAGTAGGGAACAATAGAGATTGAGACCAAAGCCAGAAACCAACAGGAAGCCAAGCCAGAAGTCTTTTCTAAGACATTGCAAGCTTTACTTTGGAAAAAGGGACTAGAATGTGACTTATTTTCCTCACTATTTTCTAATATTATGCAGTAACTCATTACTTGCCTATGGAACATCATTGTAAAGAGAAAATACTTGTTCTCTCTGAAGCAGGGATAGTTATGATGGTTAACATAGAAAGTATTGTCCCATGTGTTTAAGGCTATTGTGATATTTTGTTCCTGTTGATCTCTTTCTTCTGAGTAGTTATTTCAAAGCATGTAACATTGAAAATGATAACCATAATCTCCAAATGTAAAGATATCTGCATCTAGGGGACTTTTTAACATAGCACTTAAAAGCCCTAGAAGATTAGTCTTTATTTCCACTAAACATTTGAAAATCAAACCATGTTGAAGGACAAAGTTATCCATCCCAAGGGTGGAAGTGATTTTGAAGGAAAAGAGCTGATTGGTGCAAAGAAATCAAGATAGTTTTAATCAAGAGATTATAAACAACTGTGGAAACCTTAGACTAGCAATTGGCCAATAATGGGGCGAAGCAAATTGTAATGTTATTTTTAAATTAGAGAACTGGAGTGAGCATGGTGGCTCACACTTGTAATTCCAGCACTTTGGGTGACCAAGGCGGGTGTATTACCTGAGGTCAGGGGTTCAAGACCAGCCTGGCCAACATGGTGAAATCCAGTCTCTACTGAAAACAAAATACAAGTATTAGCTGGGCACAGTGGTGCACATCTGTAATCCCAGGTACTCAGGAGACTGAGGCAGGAGAATCACTTGAACCCGGGAGGCGGAGGTTGCAGTGAGCTGAGATTGGGCCATTGCAACTTCAGCCTGGGTGACAAGAGTGAAACTCGATCTCAAAAAATAAATAAAAATTTTAAAATACAATTAGCAAACTGTTCTGTTTTTTAAAGCTCAGCTTTTTCTAGTCCTATAAACCCAATTGATAATAATGTGGAATTTGACAAATCATTTAATCTCTCTGAGTCTGTTTCATTACCTGAAAAATGAATAATTTGGAATATTTCTAGTTATTTGTTATAATTAAAATAATATATCAGTCAGCATCCACATACACATATCCTGCACATTTGCTCAAGTGTTTCTGTAGTATAGATTCCTAGCAGGGGAAATAAGTGTATCATAGGGTGTGTGTATTTAAAATTTCAGTAAATAATTGCCAGATGACCCTCCAGAATATAGCCCCAATTTACATTCTCACCAACAATGTATGAAATACCACACTTTTTGACATTTAATATTATTAACATTTTCCCAAGCAGATCAGTTAAAATATTATTTTTTGTTTATGCATCAGTTATATTGAGAGTACTTTTTATATGCTTATGGTTTGTATTTCTTTTCTATAAACTGATTTTGTATATTTTGACAATTTTATTTAGTTTGTTTCTTACTGATTTATAATTGACATTTAGGGATGTGTATAATATACACATTTTGTTTATTTGGGAACATGCGTCAGTAGGCATAGAATTTTCTTCCTTCTTTTTTGTTTTTTTTCTCTTCTGCTTTTTCTGACTCTAAACTGGAAAACCTTTAATCTCTTTCTAAACTGTGATACAGTTTTCATAACTTTAGTGTATTAGTCTATTTCCACACTGCTATAAAGAACTACCTGAGACTGGGTAATTTACAGAGAAAACAAGTTTAATTTACTCACAGTTCCACAGGCTTAACAGGAAGCATGACTGGGAGGCTTCAGGAAACTTACAATCAAGGTGGAAGGCGAAAGGGGAGCAAGCATGTATTACCATAGCAGTAGGGGGGAGGGAGTGAAGAGGGAAGTGCTGCACACTTTTAAACCATCAGATCTCATGAGAACTCACTATCTTGAGAACAGCAAGGGGGAAATCTGCCCCCGTGATCCAGCCACCTCCCACCAGCTCCTCCTCCAATATGACATGAGATTTGGGTGGAGACACAAATGCAAACTATATCACTTAGAATTATTTATCCTTTAAAAGTTGGTACAACTGGAGGCTGATGCGGGCATATCATGAGATTAGGAAATTGAGACCATCCTGGCTAATATGCTGAAACCCCGTCTCTACTAAAAATACAAAAAAGTAGCAGCATGTGGTGGCGGATGCCTGCAGTCCCAGCTACTGGAGGCTGAGGCAGGATAATGGCGTGAACCTGGAAGGCGGACTGTGCAGTGAGCCAAGATGGCGCCATTGCGCTCCAGCCTGGCGACAGAGCTCCGCCTTAAAAAAAAAAAAAAGAAAAAAAGTTGATACAACTAGTATGCCATTTGTCCTAATTTGCCTGAAACATCTCCTGTTTCTCAGATTTTCCCTGCTTAATTCTGTTCATTCACTCTCCAAAGGGTCCCAGTTTGGTAGATCAATTATACAATCCCTCTGAGACGAGCTCACTTATAAAACTGGCTGAGTTTGAGGCATTTGGCAGTCTAGATCTTTTACAACCTTTTCAATTTCTCATATAATTATTGTGTGTTGAAATTTTTTATTTTTATGCCAATTTAAAAATGTATTTTCTTAGACAGTCTTTCACAGAGGTTTCGAAGTTTATCAATATACAATTGCACAAGCTACTTCTTTCAAGTACCTTGTAAGATAAGTAACATCTCATTTTGGCTCCTGCATATGAACAGCTAAGTGCCTTTTCTATTTCCTTTCTTTTTCAGGAAACATTTGTCTGCCTTACAGATCTTTTCATCTATTTTATCAAATTTAGTGTATTTTTATTTTCATCCATCTCTGCTTTCTCTGGAGTTATCATTATTGTTTTATTTTCTCTATCTTTTTAAATTGAATGTGCACTTAATTTGCCATTCTTATTTTCTATGAAATACAATATAAATAATAAATTTTGATCTGTGTATCATTTTGATCATGTATCTTGGATTATGAGGTGGGTAGCAACCTCATTGTCTCATCTCTAAGTAGTTTTCATTTTGCAATTGTCTTTACATGTCAGTAAATGTGTATCAATCTATCCTAGCATTCCATTGTAAAGGCACACTCTACTTTATCATCTTGAGAGGTGGCAACGTGCTGGCGGCCCTCGCTCTCGGTGCCTCCTCGGCCTCCACGTCCACTCTGGCGGCACTTGGGGAGCACTTCAGCCTGCCGCGGCACCGTGGGAGACCCTCTCTGGGCTGGCTGAGGCCAGAGCCGCCTCCCTCTGCTTGTGGGGAGGTGTGGAGGGAGAGGTGCGGGCAGGAACCTGGGCTGCACACAGCGCTGGTGGCCCGGGTTCCGGCAGGCATGGGAGCAGGCTCCGAGGGCCCTGTACCTGACAGGGTTGCTGGCCTCCTCCACCGGCCCAGGGCAGTGGGGAGCTTGGCACCCGGACCAGCGGCTGTGGGGGTTGCGCTGGGTCCCACAGCAGTATCGGCCCGCTGGCGCTGCACTCAGGTTCTCGCCGGACCTTGGCTGCCTCCCCATGGGGCATGGCTCAGGACCTGCAGGCCATCATGTCTGAGCTCCCCAACCGGCGCCACCCTCTGCTTCATGGCGCCCGGTCCCATCTACCACCTGGGGGCTGGGGAGTGCAGGCGCCGCTCGGGACTGGCTGGCTGCTCCACCTGCAGCCCCGTGCAGGATCCACTGGGTGGGGCCGGCTGGGCTCCTGACCCCGATGGGGACTTGGAGAACTTCTGTATCTTGGAGAACTTTTGTATGGGGCCAAGGTATTGTATGTGTACCAATTGGTACTGTATCTAGCCAACCTAGTGCCACTTGGAGAACTTTTATGTTTAGCTAAGGGATTGTAAACGCACCAGTCAGCATTCTGTGTCTAGCTCAGGGTTTGTAAATACACCAATTAGCACTCTGTCAAAATAGACCAATCAGCTCTCTGTAAAACGGACCAATCAGCTCTCTGTAAAATGGATGTGGGTGGGGCCAGATAAGAGAATAAAAGCAGGCTGCCCCAGCAACCTAGGGTTAACTCAGTGGATTCCTTTTCCGTGGGGAAGAAGGTTTGTTCTGTTGATGTTTGCAATACATTTTGTTGCTGTTTACTCTTTGGGTTAAGCTGTCTTTATGACTCATAACTTTCACCACGAAGGTGAAACTTTTACACGAACTTTTACACAAAGGTGTGTAGTGTCACTCTTGAAGCCAACGAGACCACGAACCCACTGGGAAGAACGAACAACTCCAGACGGCTTCCTTTAAGAGCTGTAACCCACACCATGAAGGTCTGCAGCTTCATTCCTGACAGCAAGACCATGAACCCACCAGAAGGAAGAAACTCCAGATACATCTGAACGTCTGAAGTTAGAAACTCAGGACACACCATCTTTAAGAACTGTTAACACTCACTGCAAGGGTCCGCGGCTACTTTCTTCAAGTCAGTGAGACCAAGAACCCACTAATTCCGGACACAATCTCATGTTGGAAGTTGATACTGTTACTAATTTCATCATTATTATAAACAATATTACAATGAACGTTTTTGTTCACCAGTTCACTTATTTCTTTAAAATCTGAGAAATAAAATTTTGATCAATGTATATGGCCACATTTTTGGTCATTTGAAACACATTTCAAAATTTCTCATCCTGAAGACTGTATCAGTTTTCGGGGTGTCATCAGCAAAGCATGAGAATTCTCATTTCCTCACATCTGCAACACTGAGAATTCCTGGGGTTTGGCTTTAGGAGAATGAGCTACAGCAGGCTAACGTATGGTCATCCCTGTGTAGTTACCATCACCTCCAAGGCTAAGATTAAGCAAAACGAGATCATGGGACCAAAATGTTGGACCTGGAAGGACCCGAAAAATATATCATTTAGCTACTTTGTAAGTCAGGAAATTAAATGGCTTCCTATGCTTTTCAAATTTTTGTACATTAAAAAATTCTCGATTAAATGTTCTCAAAACATTATTAATAAATGCTTGTTAAACTATCCATGTTATGTATTTTTATAAAGAAGGAGAAACATGACGTACATATAATCCTCTCGTCATCAACATATTTATTGAGGGCCAACTAGGTAAAAGATTTAAATGCTTAGAATAGATTTTGTAATTAAAGATGGTCCTTTACACTTTGGGAGGCTGAAGCGGGCGGATCACGAGGTCAGGAGATGGAGACCATCCTGGCTAACATGGTGAAACCCCATCTCTACTAAAAATACAAAAAAATTAGCTGGGCCTGGTGGCACACGCCTGTAGTCCCAGCTACGCGGGAGGCTGAGGCAGGAGAATGGCGTGAACCCGGGAGGCAGAGCTTGCAGTGAGCCTAGATCACGCCACTGCGCTCCAGCCTGGGTGACAGCGAGACTCTGTCTCAATAATAATAATAATAATAATCATAATAATAATAATAAAAGATGGTCCTTTTAATGCTACATATGAAATCCCCAGGACAATTTTTAAAAAATTTATTGTTAGAAAATTAACCAGGATATTTAGCAGTGAAAGCCTTTCTACACCAGCTTTCCCTGGTATTATCTGGTAGCTTGACTAAAATCCATCACTGTAAGTCCCATGAGATGCTCTGGCAAATTTAACAGTAGACCCCATTCCTCTCTTACCTGCCCTAAACTGCGGTCAGTTATGCCAGTGAGTCAGGTATTCAGCACTATTTCATCGTCAATCCATTTATTTCTTCATTAGGTAGGTCTTGAGGATCTTTGTTTCAGCCTCTGCTGTGGCTTCTCTGAAGAACAACATAAATATGTTGTGGCTTTGAGGGGGGATTCACACACGGGGGCTCACTTCTTCCGATGACATGAAAGGTTGTGTGAGGTGCCGCAGAAGACACAGAAAGGGGAGCCTCTACCTGTTTGGAGGAGTTGAGGGTGCTTTGCAGAGGGTAATGCGTGCAGTCCTGGAGATGTGCAAGGATGTGTCTTACATTGGAAACTGCTGCTTTTTTTTGTTTTGGAGATGGAGCCTCGGTCTGTCGCCCAGGGTGGAGTGCAGTGGTGCGATCTCGGCTCACTGCAACCTCTGTCTGCTGAGTTCAAGCAATTCTCCTACCTCAGCCTCCGAAGTAGCTGGGATTACAGGTGCCCGCCACCACACCCAGCTAATTTTTGCCTTTTTGGTAGAGATGGGGTTTCACCGTGTTGACCATGGCTGGTCTCGAACTCCTGACCTCAGGTGATCTGCCCCCATCGGCCTCCCAAAGTGCTGGGATTACAGACGTGAGCCACGGTGCCCGGTCAGAAACTGCTGCTTTCAACCGATGGGTGGTTAGAGAATGGAGAGGAAATGCAGGCTGGGGATGTCTTAAGTTTACAGTAGCTGGGAGATAACCAAAGGGAGATGTGCAGGGAACTATGCCCTGGCACTTCAGAGCAAGGAAAGGAGGACTTGCAAGTCATCAACATATGTTTGCATTTTAACGCCTTAGCCAAGAGAGAATGGGTATAGACCGGAAAGAAAGGGATTAAATCAGAATCCCAGAACCACCTAGGTCAAAGACCAAGCAGAAAAAGAGAAATAGACATGGTATTTGTGGTGGGTGAATTGGATGTGTGGTCCAACCTGCAGAAAGATGAATGAACCTTAAGTCTAAAAACAGACCATTGGATGTGGCAATTGAGAGGTTGTTATTTTCAAAGTGATGATAAGGATGAAAGCTGATAGCAATACTATTTTGAATAGAAGACTTGGAAGGAGATGGTGTGGATTGTCCTTTGAAGAAATACGCAGACGAGGAGAGAAGGGTGGAATGGGTTATGACTGGAGGGAGATGGAACTGAAGAAGAGCTTTTGTTTTTTGGAGAATTTAAGCTTGTTACCAGGCAAAGGACTACAGAGAAAAGAGGTCCTGAAGAGATATGGTGGAGAGAAAAGACTTGGCAGAGTGAGCATTCTGTTAGCAAATGTAAGAAACACTCCTAGGCTTTAGCCTGGACTTCATGTCAATGGAAATGCTGGAATTGCTCAGAAGGAACACACTAGGATGACTTTTCAGGTTGAGTTTTGAAGTGGTCTTCAGCAGAGAGAAAAAGGTAACTTCACCTTCATAGAACATGAATTTAAAGCATAGTTCAAGATGTCACTGACTGCAAATGTATATAGCATTTTTTAAAAAGTGTGCTGTGCCTTGTATCATCGCCACATCAATAGGTAAAATAATTTTGTGCATCAGATTCTGGTTCGTTTGTTAAATTGGTGGTTGTCTTTGGGTACTGGTTATAAAATCTGGCATACCTTTTGTGATAATTGATCTGAGGGAAATCATCACCCTTAAAAATATCTCCAGAAAAGGGTTCATTTGTACTTGTAATCCTGAAGGGCTGATCTCATTTGCAATTTTGTTTTAACCAATAGCCATTCCCCAAAAAATTATGTGAGGAATTAAATCTCTTGATGATTTCTTCACTTACTTATAAAGACTTCTAGTGTGTGCTCTGGTGCAAATGACTTCAAACTGTTTGCCTAAAATATTGTTTTAGTTCTTTTGCACAAGGTGCCGGCAGAGCCTCCAGATAGCAAAATCTCTTATGCTTAGCACTCCCTTTACGTGACCCTAAGTGTTAAACTGCTACACTGGGGGATTTTTCTTTAAAATTAATTTAACTGAAAATCTCTTCAAATTCTATTGTTGGCTTTGGTGCAGGGCATGAAATAATTTTCCATCGTACCCCACCATTCCTCGAAGGTCAGGCTTTGAATTGGGTTGTTACTGTCTTGCCGCTGAGTTTCCAAGCTACGTTAATTTTGGGTCTGCCGTTGATGGATGGAGCAGTTTGAATTTTGACATGTAGCAGGCTGACTTGAATGACCTGCAGAGGCAGATGTCAGCCTGTTATTTCATGCCCGTTTGTCAGGAAGGAAAAACAGCATCTGTTCAGACTGTTCTGTTCCAGGGTGCCTATGTGGTAGGGTGCACATATGCACTACACTTAATATAGGTTGTGGGGGCAAGAGGTATGTGGTATTTATATAATGTGTTAACACATAAAGGAACACACCAGTGGGGTTTGTATTGCATTTTTATATGCTGTTTTATATTTTGGTATATGTAAATATTTCGAGTGGCTGTAAACAGAGCTGCTTATCTTTGAATATATGTGTGACAAAATTGCTTTGTATATTGAGGAATGTATGCATTGATTGTGGACTCATGCATCCTCTTCAATATGACAGAAGTAAAAAGAGAGTGTGGATCCTAGACAGCAAGAGAGGCGGTCCTCTGAAGTCAGGAGCCTGAAGGTGGGAAGGGAGGAAGTGCGAAACCAGAAAGGCTGCAGAGGAGAGGCTCCATCTGCATCCTCTCAAAGACTTAGAGCAGAGCTACAGGCAGAGAATCCATCTTAGAGTAGGAATCATCTGATGAACCATGTGCTTCAGTAAAAGAAAAAGAGTTTCACTGGGAATCAGAGCTGCTTTCACGAGAGACTGGGAATTAAGCCTGAGTTCATGAACCAATGTGACCTGATGTCATCAAAGCCACGGAC
The DNA here is from genome assembly GCF_000951035.1 of Colobus angolensis palliatus. NCBI lineage: Eukaryota > Metazoa > Chordata > Mammalia > Primates > Cercopithecidae > Colobus > Colobus angolensis. Next base: position 2,383,548 of record NW_012112697.1, read on the forward strand.
CATCTTCCCTCCTTAAGCAGATGCTTTGAAGAGAAACAAATTTGGTGGAAGGGTCCCTCACACTGCCTGAATTCAGTATTCTCTGCAGGGAGGAGTTGGAGGAGCATGTGGACCAGCACCTCCATCCCAGCCCAGAGCTAGCGTCACCTATCTCGTTTGCATCTGAGAATTTCACAGAGAGACCACTTTGCAGAGACTGACGTTTGCTTGTTTACTAATTTCTATTTTTGTAAAGTAATGCAGGCATATACTTTTAAAAAGCCAAGTAATACTAAAAGGCTTATGATTACCAATAGCAGTTCCATAATCCATCTCCCACCCCTAATCCTATTCCCCAAAGGAAGCTGTTTTCCATTAACTTACCCATGTCTTCTGCTATTTATATATTTCTAAATAATGCTGCCTTTACTCAATTTGTCCAGTTTAGACATCTACGGGCTTCTATTTTAGAATCAACTCTGTCCCCACTCCCATCCTCCTTACATCAGTTTATATCTTTATGCTGAATACAATAATGTATTCTATAAAAGTTATATTTCTTTTCTGATATAACATCTTTTCGCCTGCTTAATTTTCTCAGCGATTCTATCCATATGCTCCAAGTCCTTCCCAGTAGAACTTTCCACTGGGTCAGATCTATGAGATAGTATGTAAGCGTGCACTTCAGGGGACCTTCATGTCTCCACTCCAGCATAGGCAGTTACTTTCTAGGTCTGCTCCAAGGCCACTTCCTCTTGTTCACCCTCCTTTGTCGTCACCTTGAAAGCCCCATTTTCTCTTTCCTGGTTTTGTTTGTTTTTCCTGAAGTTTTTTTTGTTGCTTTCCTTGGATTTTATGCTTTCTTGCTTGTCTATTCCTTCTCTTATTTTGTTAGCATACTTCACTAGTAGCTTCCTCAGAAAACATGTGTTGGGAGGTAAATGTCTTGAGAAGTTAACTGTCTAAAAATATCTTTATTCTAGCCTCAAACTAGGTCGATACTGTGGGTGTAGAATTCTAGTTTGAAAATTATTTTACCTCATATTGTTTAAGGTACTTCCCCGTTGTCTTTGAGCTTCCAATGCTGCTGCTGAGATGATCGATGCCATTCTAGTTCCAGCTGCTTTGTATGACCTGCTTTTCTCCTTCTGGAAACATCTGGAAGCCTCTCTAAGATTCCAATATTTTGTGATTTTGCAAAGCTGTGCCTTGATGTGGGTCTGTTTGTGTTCACTGAGCTGGGTGCCTGGTTGGAAACTTTTAAACTGAAATTTTTGTATCTCTTAGTTCTGGGAAATTTTTCTGAAATAATTCTCTGATAATTTCTTTATCTCGGTTTTTGTTTATTCTCTCTTTTGGAGATTTTTATTAATTTGATGTTGAACTTGCCTGGATATATTCTCCGATTTTCTTATGTTTTCTCCTCTATTGCCTTTTCATTGTACTTTTATGGAAACTTCTTCAATTTTATCTTCCTACAATTCAACTTGATTTTTAAACAGTTCTGAGAATGTGGTATTCTAGTTTTTATTGTTCATATGTGTATAATGTTCTGTTCATGTTTCCTAGAGGCAGTGTCCTCTGTTACCTTTCTGAAAATATTACTTCTACTTGAAGTTTTTCTTTCGTTCTCTGCATTGTTTTTTACTGAGTTCTTTCTCTTTTTGCAGTTTATTTCTGTCCTGCGATTCAGCTTCCTCCAAATATCTTTTGTTGTTTGACTTCCTGTGTTCAAGAGCAAGGCATTAAAAAGTTGATTGCATATGTTTGTCTACTGTAGGATGAGGGAGGGAATGAGTGTTTTCACTGGGAGACCCCCAAGTGATAATTCTCTTTTTGGGTACTGTTGAGTTTCCCTAGAGAAACCTCCTGTAATTTTTTGCCTGGGGAGTATCACTGTTCAGCTTGCAAACTTTTACTGAATGCTCCCATTCCATTGCAGGCCCCAGGATCTCTGAATCTAGAGTCACTTTTGCTTAAATACTTCCTAAAATAAGCCTTCTGTCTTCTGAAGAAATGAAACAGGAGTTGTCTCCTGGCTTTGAGGGATGGAGGAGAGAACGTAGAGCTCTAAATGCTCCTTCCACAACCTTTTGGCCAATCCTCCAATTTTTAGCTTTTTCAGATCCTGCAAGGCGAGTCAGTTTCCTTCTCATCCCTCTGCAGAAACTTGTTTCAGCTTCCTCTGCTCTGCTAAGGCCATTAATATTCTTATCATGGCTTTTTTTCCTTAAAGATTTGTTGACATTTCTAATCCATTGTTGTCTTTGTTCCCAGTTTCCTTTTCCTTGTGTGTTTATGCATTTTTTAATCTTGTGCGATTATTCCTTTTTTATTCTCACTACTTTAGTGGGATTGGGAGAAGACGAGATAAACACATGTTCAATCTACCATGTTTAACTGCAAGTCTTTGAGTTTAGACTTGCTTTTAATGCCATTAAATTTATACAGGGAAACTCCTGCTTTAAGAGAAAAGAAAAATGCTCATTTTTCATTCTGCCCTTGCCACTGACTCTCAGTGCAACTCAGTAAGGTGACATGTTTCTGTTTTAATATTAACTTTCATGAAAAAATATGATTAAAACCACTCTGCTCTCAAGAGTGTGTCAATAAAGAACTCTTCCATGACTATTGAATCTCATGGGGCTACTGTAAACCCATGGTTTAGAGATTCTTGGTTTGGAATTTTCTATTTGTGGACAAATGGGTTTATCTTCTCCAAAACATATTAGTGGATTTCCTTGCATAGACAGTGAAGAATAAAAGCAAGAAGGAAAAAAATATTCCAGTGCAATATATCTGAGCAGGGAAGCTGCTACTTGCAGATTCAGACAGGACCACAGCAGCAAATGCTGATGTGGGCTTGATTAGGCTGTGGATAAAGGTTCTGAGATGTTCTACAGTGGGTTCTTTGGTATGAAGAAAGAAGAGTAGAAGGAATAAAATAATGTTTTCCCTTTGCTTACTGCAAAGGACCATTGCATGGTATTTTTTTCCGTATGGCTTCTGTTAGACAAATCACTAGCTCACCTGTGTCTAGAAGTCTAACAGATTGCTAATATATCTCTTCCGTTGTTTTTCTTTTGCTCGTCTCTTCTCTTTTCAGTAAGTCTCAATGAAGCCTCAGTATCTCTCATCAAGATTAAAGCCATACCCCAAGACCTACTTTCAGATGCCTTCATTTTTAGACTAGTGTTTTGGAGCACAGATATTAAAAAAAAATTAGCAGAAAGAAACAGGTTCTTGAGTCCTTCATTCAACAAATGTTTGTTGAATATCTTTTATGTATGTGGCACTGTGCTTTGTAATAGGGATGTAGAGATGAGTGAATGCTTGACCCTGCTCTCAAAGAGCAAGCAGTCTGAGAAACACAGACACTTGGCCAACAAAAACACAATGTAACAGGTGATAGAATAGAGGTTTGTTTATTTAGCATACGTTTATTGAAGGCAAATTGTATGTAAGGTATACAAGATACTAACATGCGTTCTTTCAAAGTATGATAACATGCTAACATGAACCCTTCAAAGAGGTCACAGTCATTTGAAACTCATTTGAAGTCATTTAAATACCTAGGGCAAATTCACGTGACAACCTTTATACTGTATGTCTAAATATTGAAAAGTGACAAGTAAAAACCAACCTGTTAAATAAGGTATTTGCAATTTGCAAGGCCTAATTGGGCTGATTCCATTCTTACTCCTTGACAATCCATTCTGTACAAAGCAATAAGATCTCCTAATAAATAAAGATATGTAAATGGTTAAATTAGTTACCTGCCCAAATCAAATCAATCCTTGATTAATTTTCAATCTGAGAAAAATTAAAATTAAACTATCATTGAGCATCCTTATACGTATATCTTTGCTTCATCTTCAAGATTAGCTCCATGGAATAAAATTCTCTAAGAGTGTGATCATTTTGTGACTTTTGAAGGATATTGCTACACTGCCCTCAGTAGGTTGTATATAAATTTATACTCATGCTAACAGTGTATGAGAATATCTTTCCCTGTATCCTACCTAACACTGGGTATTCTTAGTTCTTAAAAAATTTTAACAATTTCACAGATTAAAATGACACCTCATTGTCTTATTTCCAAGCCTTTATTTTTCAGAGAAGCTGAAAATAATTTTATATTTTCTGACCTTTTTATTAAAATTCTTTTTACAAAATTGCCTAAGTCAGTTCTTGTCTTATTTTCTCGTGGGGTATTCACCATTTTGCACTATTTTTAAGTACTTTTTATGTATTGCAGATTTTTGTCTTTTATGCGATGTGCAAACTTTTTTCAATTTGTTCATATAATTTTTAATGTGTAAGTTTTATATCTGAGTTAGTTAGGCTAATCTGTATATCTCTTGCTTGATGGAATCCTTTAGTTTTTAATTGCAAATAGTGATATACTTTAAACATTTAAAAAATAACATAATAGATACTCATGTACCCAACACTGTAACATTTAACAAACACACACAGTCACATTCTTTTCCACCTGTCTTTTCAAAACACAAAATAGTCCGGGCACGGTGGCTCACACCTGTAATCCAAGCACTTTGGGAGACCGAGGTGGGTGGATCACCCGAGGTCAGGCATTCAAGACCAGCCTGAGCAATATAGCGAAACCCCATCTCTACTAAAAATACAAAAAATTAGCCAGGCATGGTGGCAGGCATCTGTAATCCCAACTACTCAGGAGGCTGAGGCAGGAGAATCACTTGAACCTGGGAGGCAGAGGTTGCAGTGAGCCAAGATCACCCCATTGTACTGCAGCCTGGGCAACAGACTGAGACTCCGTCTCAAAAAATAAATAAATAAATAAAATATGATTTTAACCTCATTTTATCCCAATTAGTCAGTGATAGTCATGCATTTATTAAATATTGGCCCACCTTTCCTATTGATTTGAAGTGCCACATTAAATTATACAAATTCTTATATATATTCCAGTATATTTTTACATATTTTTTTCCATCGATCTGCTTATTTCTAAACCAGAACTTCACTGTTTTAATTATTGTACTTGTATATATTTTAATATCTTCTAGGGTAATCCTTCCTTATTATGTCATGTTTGTCCCCAAAATTTCTGCAAACCTGTGTATTTTTTTCAGTTAAGCTTTAAAATCATTTTATTAAATTCCACCCCTAGCCCAAATAAACTTAGAGATTTTTATTGTAATGGTATTAAAGTTATAGATTAATTTACATGAAATTGATAGCTTTACTATTGTATATCTTTCCATATAGCTATAAACATGACTTTGTCTCTTTATCTTTTAAAACCTTCCTTTATGTTCTACTGTGAAGCATAGTTTTCATCATATGGGTGAAATACATTTAATATATTTTAAATACATTTCTAATAATGAAATATTTTAATTCCCATGGTGAATGAGATTTTTTTTTTTTCTAACTGGTTATTGCTAATATATAGAGAAGCTATTGTGTTTTTCAAATTAACTGCGTTTTACAATTTGCCACTTTGTTAAACAGGTTTCATTTTCATAGCTTTTCAGTTGATTCTATGATGTTTATCAGGTAGACAATTATGTTGTTGGTAAACAATGATACTTTTGCCTCTTCCTTGCCAATATACAGTACCTCCTAGTTATTTTTCTTATCTTATTGCTTTGGCTGGTATTTCTAAAAAAAGTTGAATATTAGTAATACAATAAAATTAAGCATCCTTGCTTTATTTTTGTTACTAGGGTTTCATCATTACAGTTGTATTATTTGTCAGTTTCTGATAAATATCCTTTATTATGTTGAGCATGTATTCTCCAGTTTATTGTAATGAGTTTAGTTTTGAAGATAATGATCTTGAGGAGTCTGGTAATACATACTTGGAGACGTCAAGTTAAGGAAAGTGATCTGGTCAGGACTTTCATTACCTATATGAGAACTGAAATTATAGAAGCAGATCTGAAAATATGAGAATAGATAAGTTCACTCATGCAGAGTGTATTAAAGGGTGAAGAGAGATCAAAGAAAGATCAAATAGGGTGAGGAGCAAAATTAAGTGCCATGTTTCGATAGTCTGAGGTCAATGGTGATGCTAGGAGGAAATGACTAACCCTATCAAGAACAGATTGAGTGCCATGCACACTAAAGCCTGAAGCCAAATTACATGAATTCAGGAAATTCCATATCCAGAAAATCAAGGTGCCAACATAAACAACTCTTTCAAGTAGTTTTATGGTAAAGGAAATGAATGAAATAAGGTAGTCGCTTCAGTGGGAAAGTGAAATGAAGTGTCTATTATTGGAAAAAAGGTTGAAGACAAAGAATAGTTGATGGAGACGGATGGTAGATGGGAGTAGTGGGATTGCTGTTGGTCAGCAGGAGACAATCAGGATCACAGGGTGAGAGGTTAGCTTTGAAACCAGGATCACAGGGTAAGAGGTTAGCTTTGAAAGGAGAATAGGGGAAAAGAGGAACTATTTTTCTGGGATAAGAGAAGAGGAAAGCTTCTTTCACTTCCAACCCATCATTACAAACCTATTACAAGCCTAGGACATCAGCTCCCCTCACAAAATTTATTGGAACACTGATTTGCATGTGAGTGCATATGTGTGTGTGTGTGTCTGTTTCAAAAGGGTCACTTCTTGGGCTGAGGACTTGAGTAACATGCAGCTCTGGCAGATAGTTGAGTAGTTGATAACCCGCAAAATAATCCAGTGTCTTTTGGCTTTGGGAAAGAAGGGATATCAGTGAATTATGCAGTACTTTGATAGAATACAACGTGTATCTATTCCCACCAGTAAAAATCCTCAGGAGTTTCTTACCTTCCCTTTGTAATTATACCATATAAAGATCTTTACCTGAATTTCTTTTTAGTGAAGAAACTTTGACAAGATTACCTAGGAAAAATACACGATAGTTTGCAAATTTGAGTTTTCTTCTCCACCTCTTCCACCTCCACCCATCACCTCAAATTATTACTTTTCCAGTTAAATTGATCTTTAATGATAAATGACTCGACACATTGTAACATCATAAAGGAAATAATTTTGGAAAGCAAAAACCAGATGGATTATATTATTGCTAAGGTTTTGGTAGACCTGTACTTTCACTTTTTTGCTTACAAGTAATTTTAGAAGCTCATAAGTACACACACACACACACACACACACCCCTGTCTTTTCACGTAATAGTTACACAGATATCCTGCAATAACATTTTAAGATTTTATGAAAGAGAAAGTAGTCCTGTTCCTTTATCTTTCTGTCTCATTTCTTTGTCACTCAGTGCTATCATTGGTGACTTGGAAGGTCTTGCTTCCTCTAAAAAGCTCCTTCATTAATATCCAAAGAGCATTTATTTCTATACCATAGTCCCTTCTGTTGGCTGCCCTCGAGAGACAGTATGAAGAAGATACCGATGTGCTCATCTTTTTTGTAGGACCCATAGGTGCAAAATGGGTTAAGTAACCTGCTGATACAAAAATGCTATGAACACAGTTTGTACTTTGTAAAAACTGTATCTGTAAAATATCTGGGGAAATAGGCCAGCAATGAGTGTTAATGGGGTTATGACTTTTATATAGATATAATATATATATATAAAATATACACAATAACTGGTTGAGTTGCCTTCTCCATGACTATATTTTTCCCCAGTAAAAAAAAAAATGACCCTAAACTCATCTCTTAAATTTCAGCTAATTCTTCATATAAGTCACATCGACTTATATGTGAAAACTTCTCTGAGGGAAAGGAGTAGAATTAATCCCTTTTCTGGAGAGAAGAAAATAGCAATGTGGAATTGGAGTTCACTGGTAAAACACGATAATTTCCCAATGTTATATTACATATACATCTCCTTTATACAGTATTGACATTATACAATGTGTGTGTATAATTTTGTATGTATATGTATGTCTATATGTATGTATACATAGATCTTTGTATCCTGCTTTGATAGTATATTTTGCTCATTTGTATAAATAAAAATGTCAAGAATATTGTTTCAGTCACTTAATAGTTGCTCTTAGATGTATTATAATTATTGTACCATTCCTCTTTTGTTGTACATTTAGGGTATTTTAAATATTTTATTAGAAATAATACTTTGCCAAACACCACTGCTCCTAAATAAGCCTCTTTTTTTTGAGATGGAGTCTTGCTCTGTCGCCCAGGTTGGAGGGCAGTGGCACGATCTTGGCTCACTGCAACCTCCACCTCCCAGGTTCAAGCGATTGTCCTGCTTCAGCCTCCTGAGTATCTGGGATTACAGACATGCGCCACCACACCCAGCTAATTTTTGTATTCAAAAGCCATTTTTAAGGCCCTTGGCACATGTTGCTGATACTCTGAAGAAAGTCCATGCCAATCCACGCCACGATCACAGCCACTAGTACTGAGCAATATTGTGTTTTGTTATTTCTTTTTTTAAAACAAACTCCTTCAGTTATAGAGAAAAGCTAGACAATAATGTAGTCACACCCCATATACCCACCACCCAGCAAAAGAAATAAAACGTTACGAATAGCCTCGAAGTCCTGATCGTTGCCCCCTCAAGATTACCCTGGCCCAAGGGTAGGTTTATCATTTTTGCACGCATCTCTGTACTTTTACTGAACTAGTGTTTCTTACACATTTATTAATCTGACAGAGGACAAAACAAGACTGAATTGCTGATTTAATTAGAATTTCTATGGTGACTTGTGGGTTTGAACATACTTCATGTGTTTTGCCCACTCCTAGTTTCTCTGATGTGAATTATCTATCCCTTTTAAAATGGGACTCTGGTGGTTTCTCCTTCTCAATTTCGATCTGCTTCATATATTAAGGAGATCAACCTTTAGCTATTTAGGTGGAAAACACTTTTCTTTGTTGTCTTTTAATTTTAAGATGATGTTTGAAACATAGAAATTAAAATGCAACAAGACTGTCAAGTCTTTTTTTTTTTTTTTTTTTGAGACGGAGTCTCATTCTGTCACCCAGGCTGGAGTGCAGTGGTGCGATCCCAGCTCACTGCAAGATCCACATCCTGGGTTCACACCATTCTTCTGCATCAGCCTTCCAAGTAGCTGGGACTACAGGCTCCCGCCACCATGCCTAGCTAATTTTTTTTTTTTTTTTTTTTTGTATTTTTAGTAGAGATGGGGTTTCACCATGTTAGCCAGGATGGTCTCGATCTCCTGACTTCGTGATCTGCCTGCCTCGGCCTCCCAAAGTGCTGGGATTACAGGCGTGAGCCACCTTGCCTAGTCAAAGCTGTCAGTCTTTTTGTTAACTTCGTCCATTGCTTTTATGTTCATCAAATCTTTCTACTCTGGAGTCCACGTAATCATATGACTTTCTTTTTCTTTTCTTTTCTTTTCTTTTTTTTTGACAGAGTCTTGCGCCGTTGCCAAGCTGGATTGCAGTGGCGTGATCTCAGCTCACTGCAACCTTCACCTCCCATGTTCAAGCAATTCTCCTGCCCCAGCCTCCTAAGTAGCTAGGACTACAGGCGTGTGCCACCATGCCCAGCTAATTTTTGTATTTTTAGTAGAGATGGGGTTTCACCATGTTGGCCAGGATAGGTCTCGATCTCTTGACCTCATGATCTACCTGCCTTGGACTCCCAAAGTGCTGGGATTATAGGTGTGAGCCACCACGCCTGGCCCATATGACTTTCTATTAACTTCCTTTTTTTTTTTTGAGATGGAGTCTTGCTCAGTTCATCCAGGCTGGAGTGCAGTGGCGCGATCTCACCTCACTGCAAGCTCCACCTCCCGGGTTCATGTCATTCTCCTGCCTCAGCCTCCCAAGTAGCTGGGACTACAGGCGCCCGCCGCCACGCCCAGCTAATTTTTTGCATTTTTAGTAGAGACGGGGTTTCATTGTGTTAGCCAGGATGGTCTTGATCTCCTGACCTCGTGATCCACCCGCCTTGGCCTCCCAAAGTGCTGGGATTACAGGCATAAGTCACTATGCCCGGCCTCTATTAACTTCTTTTGTAGAGTTTTGTAAGGCCAGGCACCTATCTCTTTGGGTTTAAGTTTTAGATACTGATGGGGCAAGAGTGAGCTTTGATAATCCAACATGTATTCATCTTTACCAATTGAATATACCCACTTCAAGGGCAAGAACCATTTCTTATTCCTTTTTCTAACCCCATGCCCAGAACTAGCCCTCCAAGAACATATAAATTGCTCAACACGTGTGTATTAAATAAAGAAATGACCATCATATTTTGCATGCAGCCACTTCAGTGAAAACATTTTATGACTCTTGAAATCTATCATGGGCCATTTTCTTTCTTCCCAGCTCCTCTTTTATTTTTTAAATTAGATTTGTAGTTTTAAAGACAATTGCTTACTTGCTTTATTTAAATTAAATGTTATTTATAATTAGAGATGCAAAACTTTTTTTGTGTGTATGAGAGAGACAATCCCAGGCTATCACCCAGGTTGGAGTGCAGTGGCGCGATCTTGGCTCACTGCAACCTCCACCTCCCAGGTTCAAGTGATTCTCCTGCCTCAGCCACCCGAGTAGCTGGGACTACTGGCGTGCACCACCACCCCTGGCTAATTTTTGTATATTTTTTATACAGATGGAGTTTCACCATTTTGTCCAGGCTGGTCTCAAACTCCTGACCTCAAGTGATCCACCTGCCTCAGCCTCCCAAAGTGCTGGAATTACAGGTGTGAGCCACTGTGCCCAGCCAGAGATGCAAAACACTTTTATTACAGAAAAATATAAAATATAAACACAAAGAAAAAATTAATGTGTTGTTTCTAACCCAGAGATGATGACTTCTTCTTGTCTTCTAACCCTAATTCTGTGCATAGATTTTTAATTTATATATAGATAGAAATGATCTCTAGCTAGATGACATATAGCTGAAAAGATAAGATGGTAGACACATAGAGATTAAATGTTTTAAGTTATAGAAACTACAGGTTTGAAGCTTGAATTTCCTTGCTTTTATACCATTTATTTTCTCTTGAAATCAGAAGCAGTGTACGCTGCATTTCGCGTTGTTAAAGAAAATACCATTTTTTAAAACATATCTAGAGGAGGAATTAATACTCTCAGATAACACTGGGTATTTGTGGGCCATGTTAGTTTCAGAGGCTTTATATATAGATACTCAAGGAGCTGGGTAAAATTCACACCTAAAATTCATACCTGCCCTCACAGCCTACTTCAGGTTTCTCTTTGGTGTCCTCAACAACTCTGACTGGTAATGGCCCATTTCACCCATCTCAGGAATCAGGCCTGTGGTTTCTTACCACTGCTGCAAGTTGAAACACTCTCAGGGAAAGCACTGATGCCAGAATGAGCAACATCACTTTTAAGTCAGTAAAACCTTGTGCATCAGCAACTAGGCTCTTATTACCGGGTTAAAACAAACCAAGGAAAACAAAAGTAGACATTCGTGTCACCTCTTTCTCTGGGGAATGATTCCCGATTGCACAGCTACCCTTCTCCCAAAGAAATGGCATTGTCAAAAACATATTTAAATAGCAAGATTGTCATTTCTCCTGATAACAACCAGGAAATTACAAGTTGAGCACCACCATGCTTTGCCCCTAACCTGGACTTTTCTTGCTTCGTTGTCTGCCAGTTTATGAGTGAACAGTGAAACGCCAGCTGAATGTCCTGTTTCCTGACTGTTGTTCTCTTATGTCACAACTTGGTGGAAATACAACTTTAAAATATCATCAATGAACTGTTGTTTTGTTGGTAAAATGTGGTGGCATGTCCATTCCTCAGATTTGGTCTCTTCCTAATTTATTGCCTCTCTTTCCTTTCCTAAGTATGGAATTGCGTGAAACCCTGTTCCCTGAAAGGTACTGAGCAGCACCTGAAATCATTTGTTAGTGTAAAATTGTCTTTAGCCACTCTAAGGCAAGGTGAAGTTGACATTTGAAACCCTATGTATTTAATTTTGCTTGCTATCGCTCTAGAAAAGCAATGTACATAAAGTGAGATCCCCAGATAAAACTTACTCCTTCTGAGAGCAGGGTCACCCTCTCCAAATGATCAAATTAATTTCCAATTTTCCTTTTGATCCTCTAAAGGGCTTTTTTGGAGGTGAAGTTAAATCTGGAGACGTTTGTTTGTCTTTATTTTCTTGTTAAATGCAAACCGTTTCAAAGAAGGTCAAAATTAGACTAACGTTTTCCAAAGTGTCTACCTTTCAGTCTCACTAAAGAAAACCTCTGGAACTTTTTTTTCAGTGTGCTGAAATATCATGACACCTGTCTAGACCAATTAGAGAGAGAGAGTGGTTGAGTCTCTGTAATAGAAATGATGGATGGGCCGGGTTTGGTTTTAGTGACTCATTAGCCAAATGCTACAAGGATATAAAAGTTGTTGTGGTTTTTATTTTCATTTACATCAAGAGCTTGCTTAAATCTGCACCATTCTCTCCATTACCTCTTTCTTGTGCGGTTGAAAGAGACTATCAGTTTAAACCACCTTGAATTTCATATACAATCTGTCTTGTTGCCTGTGCCTTTTCAGTTATCCCAATCATATTTAGGATATATAGTAGGATTTCCAAGCTAGAGGAGAAAGTGTCAGGAATTTAAGTGTGCCTTAAATTCATCTCTTTATGTCCGTCTCCCAAGCACAGGTGATGGACATGGTATAGGGTTTTTTCCTCCCTTTCTTTTTTCTTTCTTTTTCCCTTTTTTTTTTTTAACTTCATATCACTTTATGGCATTTGGGTTTGCTTTTGTCTTTCATTACTTCCCAGCCTCCATCTTCTTCTCATTCCCTCCTGTGATTAACTCCGTGGCAGGTGCATCTTTCTTTGGTGCCTTGGAAAACACTAGATCTTGGCCTTTATTCACATTAAGTCCACAATATCATAAATGAAATTTTGATTTGGGTGTAGAGGTTGCATTGCTTGTAATATGAATCATAAACACCAGCAATGCAATTTTAAGAAGCTGATTTTTTTTTTCCCTGAGAAGGAAGGAAAATAAAATCTTTGAATCTGCTGGAGTCAGACTCCCCTGCTTACGTGCTCCGAACAAAAGGCTGGGCAATCTCGATCCTTCTGAATACCGTGTGAAATTCCAGGCAACATACAGGGCAGGGTTGGAAGCAGAGTGTGCAGCAGGAGATGGATTACACTTCTCTGAGTATTTACGTATCAGCGGCCTTGTTTGTGCACATACACACAGATGATACACGGAAGGTGGGAGGAATGGCTGGCTATTGATACAGATTTATAGTTTCCATCACTGCTCTCTATCCTTTGGGATCAACTTTGTCACGGGCACACCGGCGGGGGTTTATTACAGTGTGTGATAGCAGGTGTGGGCTGTGTGTGCACTGTGGATTCATTGTCCTCCTGTATCAGGATTTATACAGCCACACACCCCTTCTTTCCAAGGGCCTGCCTGGTGCACAGACGTTCATATATCTGCGGGACTGGGTCCTGCATGGTGCCCCTGGAGTCAGTGGTTGGATTTCGCCACTGAATTCAGGTTGCTTCTGTTACATTTAAACTTCATCTCAGCAAGGGCTGGAAGCACATTTTAAAAGGTCTGGTTCTAAACGCTTGTTGCTTTTAGTGTTATATTTTAGATTATTTAAGGAACATAAATGCAATGGAAAGAAATAGGGGAGGCTTACCATGCAACATGAAACTCGGAGGTTTACCGATATGAGTCGGAACAATTAAAAGAGACATAAGTGCTCTCTAAAGCTACAAATTTAGTCAAATCTAGTGTTAATGTATTGAGTATCTACTATGGGCAAGGCAGGCCCAGAGCGTGGTAGTACAAGGAGTGCAAGATAATTTCAATTTGAGAAAATTCAACTTCTCAGGATTTAAATGGTTCAAGTCCCCTACCTTCCTGCTGGACCCCTGTTTTATGGTGAAGAAATCTTATTTAGGATCAAGTATAAGCTCATTTTGGCTGGAGCTCTTTTCTGCAGACTATTTCTATCAGTTTGAAAAATAGGGTTGCTTTATGAAATGGATGCTCTTTCTCTAAATAGATCCATACATTTGGACTCTAGGAGTCATCTACTTTTTACAAGTCTGCTCAAGGGAAGAATTTAAAAACGTTTGAGGGGAAAATTAGGGTCACTCAGTAATTTTTAAAAGATTACAGTCCCTCTCAGTGATATGTTTAATAATGAGAAAGCTTATAGACTGCATTCCTTATCCCCAGGTATGTGATAGAAGGTGTTAATGGGTTGAAGGTAGATATGTTGTGTAGTTACTGAGTACAATGATTAAATAGATACCATTGTTCTAGGATCTGGTTACTAAGAAAAACAAGATGAATCCTTGACCTCAAGGAAACCGTAATTCTGGGGATACTTTGCACTCTACCCCACTAGTTAACCTACCTCTTCATGATGCTTCTCATGCCACTTCCCATTAACAGCTGTTTTCTTTTCTTTTCTTTTTTCTTTTCTTTTCTTTTGAGACGGAGTCTTGCTCTGTCGCCCAGGCTGGAACGTAGTGGCACAGTCTCGGCTCACTGCAACCTCCACCTCCCAGGTTCAAGTGATTCTCCTGCCTCAGCCTCCCGTGTAGCTGGGACTACAGGCGCATGCCACCACGCCTGGATAATTTTTGTGTTTTTTAGTAGAGATGAGGTTTCACTGTGTTAGCCAGGATGGTCTCAGTCTCCTGACCTCGTGATCCAACCGCCTTGGCCTCCCAAAGTGCTGGAATTACAGGTGTGAGCCACCGCGCCCGGCCCAATAGCTGTTTCCTTAAAGCATGTCAAGACTTTCCCCGTGTGATCATTAGTATGAACAAATAGGTTAGAAGGGTACCGATTGCAGGTTTTCTCAACATCATTCAAACGAGTTTAAGTCATAAGAATTAAAAGGCAGGTTTCTCTTGACAAGCTGATCAGTCAGTCTGAGCTGTTGCTGTCTCTGTGCCTCAAACTTTCCGGCTTGCAAAGGACATAATGAAGTTTAGGATATTCACTTCTACTATATCAATAGTATCTGCAAATTGATCCTATCTGACCTGGTTGACACCTTTCTTGAGCTTAGCAAATGAGACTCTTCATAATATGGCTTCTGCCAACCTCTTCAATTTTGTCTCCTCCTGCCTCTGTCTGTCCCCAACTTCTAACAATCATAGACAGCTTGGAGCACCTGGATTCGCTTTGCTATTGCCTATATCTGTGGTTTTTGCATGTCTCTTGCCCTTTAACCTTTAGTGAAATTTTCTTCGCTTAGGCATTCTTCTAACTTACTAGGAAGATAATAGGAAAAATCTATCTCCTTCAAAACTTTGCATATGCTTCTACTTTATAATAATAACGATGTATTATTTTTGTTTCCATATCAGTCTTCTCTACAATATTATGATGAGTGTATTTTTGACATAGGGAACAACAGCATTTATGGCTACAGTAGAATTATAAGTCCCTCTTTATCCCTGACACTAAGCACAGACTCTGGCACAAAACAGCTGCTAAATAAATATTCATTGGGCTGAACATTGAGGAAGATTATACAAGTTAGATGAAACGACTAGAAAGCAAAGCAAAGCAATAGTATAATGAAAAGCATAGAGCCCCAGATATGAGTAGCACACAGTTTAGGGAGTGCAGAGTCAGTGAATAATGAGTCTTCAAGGAAGCTCCAAGTTGGACATTAAAGGTAGAAAGAGTGTTTGGCAGGTGGAAAGAGGGACAGCATTCCAGAGAAAGATGGTACTGGCAGCAAAGGTCAGTAGCCCATTCCTTGGTGATCCTATAGTCTAGGTCTTCTAAGTGGATCTCATCTCATATCACTGAGTTCTTTTCAGTGGAGGTCACTGATCGAATGAATGTTTAAATGTAATTTAATTTTCATACCTTTGTAAGTTTTTTCATATCAGTAGATTTGCAAATCAAAATATATATCTCAATATTGATGAGGAAATACGGGTACAAACTTCCTATAAAAATTTGCATTTAGAGATGAAAATCTCCTTTTAGGGGGGCACAAATGGATTCAAGGAAACCAAAGCCATGGCATTTTCCTTTGTGGCTTTGCTTTGGTTCACTTGCTTGTCAACTGCTTCCATCCTGGTTATGGAAGATAGAGAGAGGTCCCTGCCCAAGACAGAGTGAAAACCAACAGATTTGTCATAAAATGTGTGAAATTTGTTATGTAGTCCTGTGTTAATATCCTTTTAAGAATTTTATTTCACAGAGGACAGGAAGCTTTTAGAGCTTCGCTGCTCGGCGGTTCTGGGACCACCAACATCAGCATCACTTTGGGAGCTTGTTAGACATGCAGATTCCTGGGCCCCACCCTGGACCTACTGAATCAGAATCTGCATTTGGACAAGCTCCCAAGTGACACAAATGCCACTGGTCTGCACGCTGTACGTTAAGTAATGAGGCTTGACTCCTTCTCACAACCAGCAATCCTTATCGAAACCACAGAAACAAAGAAGGTGATTTGAGAGACTGTTTTCTTACTCTCCCCAAAATACACAAGTATTATACTCTAGGTGCAGTGGTAAGAAGTTCATTCATTATATACATAATGGATATCTTGGAGGATGAGGGCTTAGTTCTTTCATAGAATCCCAATTGAGAGAGGCACCCAGAATCCTGAACTTGAAGATAATTCAGGTTGCTTCTATTACATTTAAACTTCCTTAAGTATGAACACATTGAGTTAGGCAGGTGTGAGCTGTAATCTTACTGTGAGATGTGTGCCTTCCCATTGGTGAAGTGGCTGTTTTTTATTATTCTGAATTATCAGAAAACATAACCAGCTCACTACAAACAGCAGAATTCTAAAAATTTAGCAGACTTCGCATGCCTAATTTACAAACCCAAATGGTGCAGATCTAGCTGAGGCTGGGTTAAGTAAATAAGAGTATGGTATGTTTTTTTTACAGTTCCACATATATATTGTATTTAAATAATTTTAGACTCCAAATACATTTTTCTCAGACACCTAAAATAAAAATGAGGTTTTTTTTTTTTCTTCTAGAAAGTGTAGAACAGACACTGGAAGTATGGTAACAGGAAAAATGAAATTTGTCCATCTTCTGGGCCCATGAAAATGGGACCATCAGCAATACTTTCTGGTGACTTTGTCCATTAGCTTTCATTACTATTGCACATCTGTCCTGTGCATGGAAGTATGTATAAGATCGGATGTGGGGAAAAAGAAGCATCTATGAGCATGAAGCAGCATCTGGTCTCACTACCTGGAGTAAGAAATCAGGGAAAGCTGAGGCACATTAACAGCCAGGGACTTCTTACAGTGACCTCCTGCAAAATTGGATCAGGCTTTTCCCTGGCAGTTGTATTAAGCTCACACATTTGATGAAATGTGCTTATGAAGTCGGCATATTTCGCTGCTTTCTTTCTTTCCTTTTTTTTTTTTTTCTGGGGGATAGATTCTTTATTATCTGCTGAATTCATTTCACTCTGTCAATATTCTATAGAAAAAATGATGGACATTCTATAATTTTGACTTTGATATTAATTCATAATGTTGATGGTTCTAGCTTAGGGCTGCTTTCTCTCTCAAAGCCTTTCTTTCTTTTCCTCCCTCCTGCCCCTGACTCTAGGTCTCAGGTTGTTCCATTCAGCAGCTGAGTTTATGACAGCTGCGTCTCTCCTTATTGCCTTAGCACACGGCAGGTCTTTTTTCATATTAAACTCACGATAACGGCAATGAAATTCAGATTTATAGCTGGAAATCAGCCTATTTGTAATATAAACATAAACACTGGTGCATTTGAAACAGCTAAGGAATTTTTTTTTCCTTCTTTGTATTTTTCCTTTCTTGGAACTTCATGACTTGAGTCTCAAACAAGTGCTATTTTAAAATTTTCTGGCACCATGTAATGTAATTGATAATAATGTTTAAGCAGCATCTAATATCATCCAGCATAGTGCAAAGTGAGCCATCCCAGGATATGAGCTTAAAAAATTACATTAACACTTAGACAAAATGAAATTTTTATACTTGATTTGCTCATGGTTGGACGGATGCAACTAAACACAATTTGAGCTGTCACTTTGCAAAGGGGAAAAAAATATGCAACTTTGGAATGTTTCAAATGAGCCCAATATTAGATTCTATAACTCAGAGTGACACAGGAAATACTATTTGCAACATGATTGGTTCATTAATATTTGGTAATTGTAGTACATCATTTTAAGGGGGAAATAAAGTGCAAACAAATGTTCCTAGCTTCCAGTCAGTCACGGCTGCTCAACTGCCACCACCAGGAAAGGTTTGGAAGCTAAAGGATACATGGATTGGGGGACGTTATATTTTACCCTCCCCATTTTCATTTTGGAAGAATAATTTTCATTATAAACCAACATGTCAGACAAAGCATCTACATTTAAAAAAATATTATTTCACGATTTTTCACATGCACATTTGATGTAAACCCTGGAGGTGTATTCCCTGAGTACCTATTACCTCCATTTTAGGGAAATTACATTAAATTATTAGTGACAAATTTACTTGTCTGCCAATGTATTTTTCTGGAATTTTACTACAACATCAATACTTGGCTGTTTTATATGGGCCCTCATTTACCTGTCTTTAAAGGCAGCCACCCCTTGGGGAGCTCTGTCTGTCACTAACAGAAGCGGGAAAGAGTCTTTAAGTTTAACATTCACAGTTTTGAATTAGATGGAAAAAATAGGTTGCACTTTAAAAATACAATGTGCCTTTCTGAATTTTACAATTAGGCAACTTGTTTTGTAATCTATTGTCTCACTTTTTGGACAAGGATAAAACAACGTAGATCACCCCCAGGTACTAGGGTAGAAACAACAGGCATTACTCTGAAGTGTGAAATATGTCTGCCAGGTAGCGACAAGACAGGGTAGATGTTCACATTTCTCCGGTTTATTTTAGGGAAATTTGCAGAGCGAGTTTCCTGTGATGCAAATGAGCCGTAGACTTCAGGGTCCCTCTTGCAGGGTGCCCTTAGAGCTGCTGGGAGCCGTGGAGGAGGCTGTAGGTTGGGGGGCGATACCAGAGTGTCACTGGGAAGCTCCCAGAAATCTCAGAAGAGAGGGACCTAAGTGTCCAAGGCCCCAGCACCTGATTCTGATGGATTTTCTCATTTTAAGTAAATATTAATGTTGGAACATAATTCCATATTCGTTCCTTTTTTTTTTTTTTTTTTTTTGACGGAGTCTTGCTTTGTCGCCCAGGCTGGAGTGCAGTGGCGCCATCTCAGCTCACTGCAAGCTCCGCCTCCTGGGTTCATGCCATTCTCCTGCCTCAGCCTCCCGAGTAGCTGGGACTACAGGCGCCTGCCACCACGCCTGGCTAATTTTTTGCATTTTTAGTAGAGACGGGGTTTCACCGTGTTAGCCAGGATGGTCTCGATCTCCTGACCTCGTGATCCGCCTGCCTCGGCCTCCCAAAGTGCTAAGATTACAGGCGTGAGCCCCTGTGTCCGGCCCTATATTCCTTTCTTACAGAGAATTCTCCAAATTCTATAAGCTTCAGGCCTCCACAAAACCTGGATCTGTGGCTAAACAAGGATGCTATTTTTCTTTACATCCTGGATTATAACAGAGTTCTGGTAAGCAGAAGATGCCTATCTGAGTCGTAGAACAAAAGTTACATGTTAAACTGTAAAGTCCTGCTGAGGGAAGTGACTTCTGGTTGGGTGAGCCGGAAATACATGGAAAGCTTGAAGCAGAAACAAAGGGAAAAATGAAAAATGATAAGCAAGAATGTAAGTTTCGGGGGGGGTGCTGCGTCCATCTCTCCAGTTTCCTGTTGATGTAGAATTCTCCTCCATTAGAATTTACGGAAGCAATACTTGGCTCTGATGACATTTCATATCCTCCTGTCTTGTGCTGTGCCTGGTTCTCTGGTTTGCATATCTATTTTTATGTTTGAAGCTCCTAAGTTATTCGGTGGAAGATTTCGGTTCGTTTTTAATGGAAGATCTGGGGTCTTCAAGCTGATCAAACCTTTTTCTCTCTTGAGAAAAAGAATATGCTGGCCGGGCGCGGTGGCTCAAGCCTGTAATCCCAGCACTTTGGGAGGCCGAGACGGGCGGATCACGAGGTCAGGACATAGAGACCATCCTGGCTAACACGGTGAAACCCCGTCTCTACTAAAAAAAAAAAAAAAATAGCCAGGTGAGGTGGCGGGCGCCTGTAGTCCCAGCTACTCAGGAGGCTGAGGCAGGAGAATCGCTTGAACATGAGATCTGGCCACTGCACTCCAGCCTGGGCGACAGAGCGAGACTCCGTCTCCAAAAAAAAAAAAAAAAAAGAATATGCTAATATTTTGTGAGTGTAGATATATAACCTGGAGTTGAGAATTACGCAGACTTTTTTTTTTTTTCCCTCAGGAACTATTTTTCTGAGACGTGTGCAGCTCCCCGTGATTCAAACTTTGGCGACTGACTGTTCTCCCTCCCCGATGCTATGCTAGCCAGGAGCCTCTATTTGTAAAGGCCTTTCCCTTCCCTCCCCAAATAAACACAACCATTTAGATCAAATTAACTAGAATATCTGTTTCAACTGACCTAAATCCATCCTCTGCTATGGCTTGAGAGATTTGACCTTAATTAAACCTCTATTTTGCCAGGGAATGAGACTGCTGGAGGGAAAGACCATATGAATTTCTACTTTCATTTCAGGTGGAACATTTGTAGCACCTGGGGACAGATTGTTAATGAAATATTTGCTTTATCCAACAGCACTTTATCGAGACCTAGAAATTTGGCAGTTTGGCAAATTTTAAATGGAGGAGAATCGCAGGTAACGCTGCAGAAGGGAAACGATAAGAGGCCAGTCCTCCTGAAGGAGTTAAAAGGGATAAGGACTCAGGATACAGTGGAGGGAGACCTACAGATGTTATGACAGGAGGATTCCCTTTCTAACTTCCTCCCCAAGACCCCTTCCTCAGTAATGGCCCTTGGTGCTAGACCACTAAAATTCAGTATGATTTTAATAATCACAACCCCCCTGGAAGATGGATGCTACAATCCCCATTTTTCCCACAAGAAGACCAAGGGGAAGGGAGATGTAACAATTTGCTTAAAGTCATCTAAGGGTCTGGCTGGGATTCCCACCAAGCTGTGTCTCACCCAAAGAGCTGGTCCTTTTCTCTTCTGCTGAGCCATCTCTCATGCATCTACTAGCTTCAAACGTTGACCTGTTTTGAAATGTTTACTCTTGATTTTTGGCCAATTTTAGTATATCTTGAATGGTACTTTGTAGGCTTCAAAGATATTATCAAAAGTGGAACAAAAAGAAGTTAATAAATGGAACAAAAAGAAGTTAATAAATAAGGATGCACTTCGACTAACTTTGGTCCCTAAGGCATGGTCGTCACTACAGGGAAAAGAATCAATTCTGAACTTGGGAATGAAATTTGTCAGAAAATTGGACAAACTTGTACTCACCATCTGAAACTGCATCAATTCTGAAAGTATGTAATAAAGCACTGTGGGTTCACCTTTATTCAAACCAGAAATGCTGTCCTAAGTGTTGAGACATTGTTGTTAATATCTCCTGTGCCTCCACCTCTGACAGCCACTGAAGCTTCATGATTACTTTAAACTAAAGGTTGGAATCAGTGAATGACAGCCACCCAGTGGAAATGTCGTCAAAGCCTTTTGTTTTTTCCCCCCATTGATTGCCATAAGAGCAATATTTATGTTCTTTGACGCTTGAAATTGATGCTTCCCTTTATGAGTCTCAACCTGAGAAACACATGTCTACTATTATACTGCTGCTTTTGTGCTTTTGTCCTTAAGGTGCTACCAAAACAGAACTTTCTTCTTTTGCTACCTCTAGTATCTTGGGTGCCCCTGCCCATCAAATGCAATTGTAGCTCTGGGATTGAAACGGTAGCTTGTGTGGATAAAACTGGACCATGACTAACTATTTATTAAAGCCTACTAAGAGCCTGCATGGTGGTGCGCACCTGTAGTCCCAGCTACTTGGGAGACTGAGGCGGGAAGCTCCCGTGAGACCAGGAGTTGAGTCTAGCCTGGACAACATGGTGAAAACCCCCACTCTTAAAGTAAAAGCCTACTAGGGTGCTATGTATTTTGGAGGTGCAGAAAAAATATAAACCACATTCCTAAATTTAGTTAGAGAAACAACCAATAGTAAGGTTTATGGGGCCTCACATGAGAAAAAGTTGAGATGTGGGATAGAGACTGTTGTGCATATTCAGAAAAACTGTGGGAGCCAGTGATAGTTTTGTAGAAGTGGGTGGGAGTGGGGTTTGGTAGGCAGGAAATGGGGTAGAGCATTCCTGGTGGGAGGCACAGGTCGGGCTGGAGGGAAGAATGTCCGCATCTAAGCCTGGACATCCAGAAAAGGTAGGAATACACTTGGATTTGGATAAGGAAGCCAAGGACTGTAAACTTTACAGGGTGTCCAGCATGAGACATTAAAAGAACATTGACTATCTGAGTTCAAAAACAGGCAATGCTATTGAAAGAAATGCCAATAGCTTACAGATACATATATATATGGTTTTTTTTTTTTTTTAATTGAGATTGAGTCTGGGTCTGTCACCCAGGCTGCATTGCAGTGGCGCAGTCTCCACTTACTGCCAGCTCTGCCTCCCAGGTTCATGCTATTCTCCTGCCTCAACCTCCAAAGTAGCTGGGACTACAGGCTCCCACCACCATGCCCGGCTAAGTTTTTGTATTTTTAGTAGAGACGAGGTTTCACCATGTTAGCCAGGATGGTCTCAATCTCCTGACCTCGTGATCTGCCCGCCTCGGCCTCCCAAAGTGCTGGGATTACAGGTGTGAGCCGCCGTGCCCAGCCGCAGACTATATTTTTATTTTCTCCATAGTGCTTATTTTTATTAACATTTATATAGCTTTGGGAAAAATTTTGAAAGTGTCCTTGTCTTGAATCTTCTCATAAGACAGTTTTGATTTTGAATTTTTCTTATCTTCCTATCTTAAACACCCATTGATACGAGAGCTAATCAATGTTTTAATAAACTAGGATATTCCTGATTTAAAATATGCTCGCTTTCCACCTCCCTCCTCCAGAAGTGCCCTCTAAATTATCCATGGTAGTCAGCTGTGACAAGTCATGGTCCCATTACATCTCATGCCCCTTGTCACAAATTAGGCCAGGATTCTAGTTCAAAAATGTGATTTTCTAAGCTACCAAGGGAGAACAACAAAACATGATGAATGAATGTCCAGGATTGAATCAATTGGTACCAAAGATCTAATGTGTCCACCTGGCCTCTTTGGGGTCATCCTTAGTTTGGGGGCACAGCTTCACCTTCAAAGAATTATCAGAGCTTGTTTTGCCTTTTTCAAAGTTCAAATCTGTTTCCATCAACAGGAGACTTTTTCAGATATAAACTAAGGGAGCTGGAGTTGCAGCCATCTGTCTGTGGTTTGAAATCCACATGTGAGTCTTGACAAAGTGCTTCTCAGCTCTTTTATCTCTCCATAAGGTGATAGAAATAAATCTAATTTTAAATATCAACCTTGTCATTATGAGCTGTGGAACCTTGGGTAAGTTACTGAAATTTTCTGAGCTTCAGTGTCCTCGTCTGCAGATAGAGAATGACAATAATCCTCCTAGGCTTATTATTTAAAAATTACATTTAAAATGTCAAGAACCTGGCCAAGTGCTTGGCTCATCAGAAGATCTCCTGAATCTTCTCTATCTTTGCATTTGTGATGAGATAGAATTTTCCAATCACAGGGTGTGTTATAGTTCAATTTGGCGGAGAATCACCAGCAGGTTTTTTGAGCACCAGAGGATGGTGATGGCCACCTAACTTCTTACAGCCTGGCATCCTCAGATAACTCAGATATGAGGAACTGCCCTGCATGTCGGATACTATAATTATCATTATCGATCATCGACTGGACTATAGATGCTGGACCACACTGCTAGTGTCCAGTTGTCACAAATTCATTTGCCAGGCACAAAAAGACCCTCTGGGTTGCATGGCTTTTCCATTATGAGAGATCTGACAGTGCCTGAACATTAGTTAATGACATAGAAAGAAGTGGCTCTATTGCAGTGTAGGCCAATGTGCAGAGCCAGAAGTTCATAGGCAGCACTGCCTTGGGAGTCAACGAGAGATGACAAGGACATTATTTAAGACACTCAAGTGGGACTGCATGAATAGAAAGGATAGCATCTGCGTAGCTGAAGGGAGGCATCATTTTCCTACCCAGAAAATATGTCAATTCTTAGGATTTGAGTTAGATTTTTTGAAAAAACAAGTTAACATTTTGAGAGCCCTCCCTGTGGTATACTTTTCTATAACACAACTGCCTATCAAAAAAGTTTCCTCAGTGATTTTCTCCTGTAAACACAGTCTCAACAAAGACAATACCTTTCGCTAATAATGGCTCAAATGCCTGTATTTATTTTTTCCATCAATTTTAATAAACAATTTTTAGGCATGTACATCTCGTATGGAAATATCTGTTAAGTAAATTGTAGAAATTTATCTTCCTGGTAAAAAGCATTGAAGTAGATGGTCAGTTTTCTTGATTTTGTTTTGTATATTGTATCATATAACTGTTAAGCCATCAGGACTACCTATTTAGAATACAAATAATTATATTGTAGGGATGAATGAATGTACCTGCATGATCCCCAGTGTATATTTTAGCAACTTCTCTGGGAAAAATTCACATCTTGAATCGGTCTTAAATATTCAGTGCCTTTGATTTGCCCTTTCTATTTCCCTCACCTCATTGTCAGAGCTTGCTCAGAAGTCAGCCACCGTGTGGTCTGCAGCTAGATTCCCATGTTATAAGCAGCCCATCATATCAATTACAGCTGATAATAGGGCCTCTTCCTCCCAGTTGCAGGACTTATATACCTTTCAAGATGGTGGAGAAATAGGGGTTTAGTTTAGAGCAGAAAGAACTCTGTGCATTTGCTGTTTACGAACTCATCTGCACCTAATCTCTCATTGCAGCTCAAGATGGAGGGTTTATGATTAATACAGTTGACACAGAAAATGGCCGAGTGCTTAGCTTCTTTTAAATATATCATGCTCAGTGCACACAGACCCTGAGCATCCGTTAGAGAGAAGTGACAGCGGACTTGACCTTTCTCTCTGAATCGCATGTGGAAGAAGGGAATTAGCTTGCTACAATAGCACTTGAACTTGCTTTAACTTATCGCTTTCCTCTTTAGAAGGAGGAATGTACGTTAGAAATGTGAAATCACCTGCAGGCCTCATGTTGTTTAAAATGAAACTAAGCTTTCTCATAATATTAAATCGGATGTGTCTTTCAAAAGAATCTGCTAAGGGGATAATAAATAACATCCAAGATTTCTTTTCCCATTTTTTCTTTCTTGTTAAGTAAACCAATATTTACATTTAGTGTTGACATGCATTTTATACATGTGCATATATGTACAAACACACACACACACACACACACACACTGAGTTTTGCAAGGGCCATTGAGCTTCCCCAGGAGAACACAGGAACAATAGGTCCACTAGTGAGGTATGAGTTACAAAAGCTTTTAAATTGGCTTCCATGTAACTGGAAACCAAATAAATGGCTATGGAAAATGCAAAAGGAGACCTAGCAGCACATCGGTGTTTGTTTTTTTTCTCCATAGTTGCCAATTACTGCTATTAGATCTAGTATGCGCCACTTAGACCCGACACAGCTGTGATTGACACAGACTTCAGCCAATCATAGTGTTTCCTTGTCAGCTGTCCTTAACCTGTGATCAATTACCGTGATTTTTGACTAACCTGAATGGAAAGTAAAAGCACATTGTCACCCAAAAGCTCATCAGGTAAATATGCCATATAAAGAAATAGATCTTCTCTGACCTCTCTGACATTTTCAAACTGTTTAAAAGCTGAAGTTAATTCTTTCTGATGGCCTTTCATCTCTCGTTGACAACAGAGAGCCCCGGAGTGGTGACAGCCCTTGTCAAGTGGGACCGTCTTATCAAAAACAATACCCTCCGGATCTTTCAATCCAAATATTCTAATCTAAAATAATTGCATTTAAAATTTCATGTCGCTTTTATGTCTCCCCCGAACCATCCTGGTATGAAACCACACAAATCTCTTCTTCAACCCCCTTGAAGTTTCCGTTTTTCAATATGGCTAGTTTAAAAAGGCATCATAGAGGGGAACAGGCGAGTGTTGAAATTATAAAACTGTAGCTGGAGTGAACGGTTACAATTTGTTCTGCTGTGTCTTTTATTTGTATCTACACGCTTCCAAGGTGTTTCTGCAAGTGTCAGTCCCTGTTCTGTCTCTGTATCACTGTACTTGTTGTGCTCAGCCCGAGCAGCATAAAATTATGTCTCTGCAAATATAGCAGAGATCCTGGATTTAGTTGTGAGTTGCTGTGAATCATCCACTGACTATTTAGAATTTTAACACTGTGTTTTAGTTATATCTTCTGAACTCTCTTCAATTTGGAATTTGGAGGAACCCTGTAATTGACATGTAATTGTAAACAGAGTGATTTTAGTGCACATCTGCACTGGATCCCAAGTCACTTACAAAAGGACGTTGCTAGTTTATAGATTAGATGGCAAGTACCCCTCACCTGTTACCAGTCCCTTTGAGAAAGAGTCCAGTGTTGCAAAGGACTGGTTTATATTTTGGTTTCAGAAATGTTTCTTTTTTGACAGGATTCTGCCACAGCCCTGTGCTTGCCTTACCTCCTGAGAGCTGGAATCGCCTTTCTTACCCCTGACCAAGCCCTGTCACATCTGTCATCTCTGGCTATTTTAGTTCTGGTCTGCCCTCAGCAGTTGTCTTGGGACATGCACGGTTCATTTGCCTGTTCCTTCCCCTCCCTCCTCCTTTCTTGTAGGCTAAACTCCTGACCGGGGCCCCTCATTGTGTCAAGCTATTTTTTTTTTAAGTAGCTTTGCTCCCTTGAACATATTGTTTAATGAAATTTGTTCAAAGAGAGGATCTCATTTTAGATTGAAAGAAAAAAGTGGTCAGGCATGGTGGCTCACACCTGTAATCCCAGCAGTTTGGGAGGCCGAGGTGGGTGCATTGCTTGAGCTGAGGAGTTCGAGATCCGCCTGGGCAACATGGCGAAACCCCATCTCTACCAAAAATACAAAAATTAGCTGGGCATGGCGGCATGTGCCTATGGTCCCAGCTGCTCGGGAGGTTGAGGAGGGAGGATCATCTGAGCCTGGGAGGTGGAGGCTGCAGTGCGCTATTATCATGCCATTGCACTTCGGCCTGGGTAACAGAGGACACCTGTCTCAAAAAAAAAAAAAAAAAGAAGAAGAAGAAGGGAAAAGTTATCCTACTCAGATCCGTTTTTATCATGAAAACATAGCCGACACACTTTCTATTCATAAAGGTGAGGCAGGGCTACCCAGTCTTTTCTCCTGTAGAGCAGTCAAAGGTTCCAGATTCCAGCAAAGAGAGCCAGGAAATAAGATCCTTTCAGATCTTCCCTGATTTCAACCCTGAGAGAAAGCAATAAAAGTGAAGACATGTATTCCCTTCAGTGTTAGCTTTTCTCTTAGATATATAGTGCCTGTAGAATCTTTTCATTTTTTATTTTAAGCTTTTACTCAAGATAAAAAAGGAGAAAAAAGGGGACCAAATGGTATTTACATCTTTCAAAAAACCAACAAGAGAAAGAAATGATGTGTTCAAAATAAGAGGCTGTTTCAGAGCTGGAAGTCTGTCCACTCCTGGGAAGACTGCTTTCCGAATCTGAGCTGTTTCCATATCACATGCAAACTCCTGAATTTTATTTGTAAATGGCTGGATGACCACTCAGAGATGTTCCTGACCAGACCAAGTCTTTCCTCAGCAACCTCACTTTTGCCCCGTACATATCACATATGTTCACATGAGAAATGTTGCTGGACAGCCTCTCTCTGTTCACACCTATTCTTTTTCCTTTCTTTTGTCAGGAAGAATGCTTCATCCTTTTCTTTCCAGACATAGATATCACCAAGGATATTATCTAAACCTTAACATTTAGCACTACATTTCAGGCGGCAGAAGATGGAGGTAGCAGAAAGCCCGGATTCATTGTATTGCTTGATCTATTGGATCTAAAGAAAAGTTCTAATAGAAAACAGCAGTGTGCTGAGGGTGTCAAAGAGGTTAAGGTTCAGATGCCTGAGGCTGGTATCAGTAGGACATTGGTAGCACTATGACCGCACCCTCCCCCTGCTGCAGCAGCAGGAACTTGGTCCTTGACTGTTTCTGCCAGATTAATGGGCCTAGGGTTATTTACACAACACTACTTGTGAAATGCACAGATGCGGGCACCAATCCTGAACACCGTGCCCAGTGAAACGGGGCACACAATCTCCATAGAACAGAACCTCCAGAAACATTTCCAAGTAGCCATAGCACTCCATTTAGGACCCTGTGAGGTTATTTTTAGGGATGACCAATGTCTCATCAGGCCTGTGCTAGGGCAATTTCTTCCAACTTTACTCTCATATAAATCAAGTTACCTTTGTTTCAAAAACAGCAAATCACAACCATCCTGCTTCTAGAAATTTCCACCTGTTTTCCTAGTCAGTGCACTGTTCAGTGTGAATCTGAGACTTCTGCCTCACCTCCAGAAAACAAACAAAAAAAAAGCAAAAAGCTAGGAACAATTTTGATTTTCCTTGTGTAAATGAAAAATAAGGAGCCAATATTTTTTTCTTTGTTATTTTATCCAGATGTTTATTTCTCTTACGAACATTAAGGAAAAATTCTGAGTGGGGGCCCTGGGTGGATCAGAGCTTCGGGAATGGCATTATTTATGTTCCATATGAGCCTCAACTACCCCAAAAGAGGATGCAGCTCTGGTGGGTCCAGGTGAAATTGTTTTGACCCAAAGACAACAAGGGAAGTCTGGATGTGTTTTTCTGTATTAAAAATTACCAATATTAATCTTCTAAAATCTAGATGTTAATTTTGACAATATAAATAAAAACTTGCTTTCTATTTCATCCGTTCCCCAAATTCTAATAGAAGGAAATCCTCCAGCTTGATATCTTATTAGTCTTTCCTCTTAGAGAATTTTCTCCTCCAGTTTTTTTTCTCTCAGAATGAATAATAAAATATATGGAGTTTCACTGAGATATGCTCTCATCTCCTCCTTTTTTTAACCATCCTAAATCCATACTTCTTTTTTTTATTTCATCAAAATCATTTTTTTCTGTTATATCAAAAGCTATCAAAAGCAAATTATTTTGCCACGTTTATAGTGCGTGTTTCTCTGCTTTCAGAATACAGCTAATTTCATGTAATATTTGCAAATATTGGCACTATTTTATGAGTTTTCTTGTAGTTTGAAAATCCCTCATCACCAAGTAATCCTTATTTTCTGGTCACTGATAGGATGGTCCTCACACTGTCTTCGATTCCTGTTTGCCCCCAGTGGAAATATACCTCATTTTGTTTTGTTTTTAAACAGCTTTATTGCAATGTAATTCACATACCATACATTTCAGCCATTTTAAGTGTTTTGAGGAAACAGAAGCCTTCCTTCTCATTCAACTGCAAAAGTTTATTTATTATTTGAAACTGGAAAAGCTACAAAACATGATCAAATAGAAATCTTAAAACATTCTGGGAACCCCATTCTGTTTTAATGCATAATTTTCCTATTACAGCAGCGTGTTTGCACCTCTGGAGTTAAGGTCATGGCAGCGTTTGCATTATAAACCCTTTTTTCAAGGGTTTATAAATGCAGCTGCTATTGTTTGCCTAAGACTGAAGCTTGCCTCATGAGGTTTCAATGCAATAGAGCAGCTTTTTGGGGTTGAGTTTTCTTTAACTGAATTAAAATTTTAAAACACCACATTGCCCTTTAAAAAAAAAATCATTGCACGTGTCAAAAAACCTAGCTAGGAATTTCTCCCCAAATAACTTTTTTATGTATATGCAGTTTTTAATTGCCTTTAGTTTCCCAAAACTCTCCACCATGCTCAATTTGTGATTAGTTATTTGCCTCAAATATTTACAAACCTAAATCCAACTTCGTTTATAAACTAAAAAAAAATGTTGTGTACAATTACTGTCTTTCAGCATTATCAAACAGAAGTATTTTACAGTGTGTAATGTAGCCCAAAGATGGTTTCAAAAGATAGATAGCCTGTCACATCTTATGAGAAGTTGTATGTGTGTGTGTGTAAATGGATATTCTCTAGAAGATTTAAAATATGTAGAAAGAAAACTATTCACATTTTAGGATCATATTTTGCCCTTTTCAAAATAATAAAAGTGGGTGGTGGAGGGTGCAGAAACAACTATAAATTATTAAATTAGCTTTAAACGTTAAAGAACAAAAAAAGATGAAACAAAATGCAATATTAGAATGGCAGTTTAAATGAAGTAGAATTGAGAATCCTGACTTTGTTTGCACACAATTGCCAGAAACTCCTAATCAGACCTTCACTGGATAATTTTAGGAGGTGTTTTCTTTTCAATCACGGAAGAGTATGTGTTTGCTTAACTATCACCTTATGCTTCAGAAGTTGGGACTCATGTAGTTTAATTTTATTTAATTTCAAAAAATATTTTATGTAATATTTTTCAGGCAAATTTATATTTTCTATGGAAAAGATGAACAAAATCAAATAGAAAAGATTATTAATGAGTATTGTGTTCTAACATGTATGGTTTCTTGAGAAACAGCTCTTTCTCCCCCAAATCATTTACAGTGCTCCAGACAAAAGCATTTTTTATTCACATCTGTTTTAGGGGAAGCTAAAAGCCCCCAGGAGTCAGTGACCCCCTTCTCCCCCACATCTACATCTTGCCCATCCATGTTCCCAGTGCCTTGCGGAAAGGTTTGTTGACTGAATAAATGATTGTCCTGCTTATCTGAGAAGAACCCGGGGAGCTTGTGGACAGTCATCAAAAACTGAAAAAAAAAAAAAAAAAAAAAATGCTTTTCTTCCTCCTGCTTTTCAAAAACAAAATAAGATCAGCAAATAAACAGAAAGGTTTAATCTGGATTTATGAGACCTATCACAGGGGTGACAGCTTGAGTTGATGTTTCAGCTGTTTCTGCTCGAATTGAGGTTCCAGCAGCGGCTGACAAAGCCTCCATCAGGTAGGTGCAAGAGAAAGGTTGTCTCAGAGTCTTCCTGTTGTCAGAGGCTTCGGTGCTGTCCTAAGCCCTGAAATGCAGTCGCTCGGCTTCCCAAGCCCCTGGCTTTTGACAATCCTTTGAATTCAGAATCTATGTATCTAAGCCAAAATTTTTGTCACCAAATAAATAGAATCCTAAACTAGTGTTGAGAAAATAAACATATTTGTTCCTTGCTAAGATACTTAACAATCCCTCTCTATCCCAGCCTGATCATTTTTATTGGGAGGTTCTATTTATCATCCTGTTTCTTTAACAAAGTATTGTTTAATTTAATCATACTCTAAACTCAGGAACGTTCAAGGAATGGGAAAGATAATTTTGTAAATTCAGTGCTAAGAAGTTTATCCTTTAATGTATTTCAGTTAACAGACTGTTTGTTTGTCTATGGGTAAACACTAACAAAAAGGTGCCTTGGAGTGTTTATCCCCTGCAAAGCAAAGCATTTTCAGAGCAAGAAATGTACGAAGCGGAGGGGAAAAATGCACAGTGTTTCTGTATAGCGATGGCTTGGGAACAAACATGCCTCCCTATACACGACATTCATACGTGTGTGAAGAAAAGGGGCACACAACACCCGGAAAGCAGATACAACGATGGAAGTGTGAAACCATCTCCTTTTGTGAGTGATTGCGTCAGATTTTCATTCTGGAGTGAAAATCAATCCATCAGGCCCGGCCCCTCTCCATTTCCCATTAATCCCTGAATCGCTATATTTTTTTTCCCCCTCTAAAGTAAACGCTTCTGAAAGTGCATACTTGGCTCTTGAAAAACGCAGAGTGCAGGGCTCCCTAAGAAAAATAAAAATCCTGCTTTCTATTTTATGCAGTGGGACAAAATATTTTCAGGTCTGGCTGAGATGAAGAGGAACGAGGGACACTGCCCGTTTGAAATCTCAACTCTCCTACACAGAATCAGTAACAGCCAGGAACCATATTGCCTGACTGTCCCCACCACCCACCCACACACACACCTGGTCTAAATATGTATTTACAAAATATAAATACATGTTTACACATTTGAGTAACAACTCTGGAATTTTCACAGCTTAGGCAATTTGAGAATAGCGTCTCTTCTTTCTATGCCATGGGTTAGAATGAAATTAGGATTCGACTTGATTGGGTTTGAATTTTTGGAGGTAGCTGTTTTTATCTGGCATGTCTACAGAGTTTTCTTAAATGAATATAGATATGCCTCTGACTAATTACTCCTCCCTCCTTCCCTCCCTTCCTCCTTCCCTCCCTCCCTCCTTTCCTCCTTCCCTCCTTTCCTTCCTTCCATCCATCCATCGAGTTACCTATGATTTTCCTGCTAAGTCGTCCCCCAGTGGTTGAGGGTAAAATCCACAGTCTGACTCCTTTTTAAGTTTTAATTTAAAAGTAAAAATGTGGGTGCTTCCAGTTGTGTCCGCTGATACCCTCTGTTTAAACCAAAGCATTCTAAAGGAAAACTGTTTTCTATTGTCGGCAGCCCCTTCAATTTCTCGTCTGCCCTTCGTAGGGACAGTAATGAAGGGCTTTGAATTGATCCTCTTATTTTTTTGAAATGGAAGTAGTGTCAAATATTCGAATTTGTCTTGATCATTTATTTTCCACGAGCAGGGAGCAAACACTGTGAGTGACACGTGCACGTTCTGTAGGTGGTTATGATGAATAAATTGGTTGTATGATGCAGAAATCAAACGATGGAGCAATGAAGATGATGAGCAAATCAAATGTCTTTGCATTGCCTTCTCACTTCTGAAATGGCGTGAAGTCAGGGATTTTACCAGAGTCAATCCAGCATCTGCATTTCTACCAGAATGAAAGTTGCAACTTGTGCATATTGAGACTGGGAAAAGCAGAGTGTTTCCTGCCAATTCAGAGGAGGAAAACATCGGATTGTTACAAAGTTTATGAGTAATTGAAAGTCAGTCACTACTGCTGCAATGTATAGAGTCTGAGCACCCACAAATAGTGAGGAGAAAATAGATGGAAGATAGAGCCTAAAAGCTAAGAAAGAGTAATTAGAAATGCTCATAATTCAGTTGTGTATGTTCATTGGGCAATTTTTCATGGCCAAACTCTCTATTTTGTTCGTTTTAAAGGTTTTTGTAATTTTTTTTTTTTTGTAAAATACCTTTTAATACTTATTAAATCTGGATCTGGAAGCCATTAAGCAAGAGCTCTGCTTATGGACCAAGGCTGACAAACATATAGTACCCTTTTGCAGACAGAGCCTGAATCTACTGGCGGATAATTATCATGGATTTAGTCATTAGTTAATATCACACCACATCAAATAGAGGAAAAGCCACGAGAATGCATTTGTCCTGAAAAAATTTGTTGTTTTCTGCTTTTGAATAAAAGCATTAGTAAGTATTGAGCTCTATAGAAATTTTTTCAATATCATCAAGATAAAAAACAATGTTGTTGTTGTTGTTATTGTTTTGTACTTTTCAATAATCTCTGAAACTGAGCCAGTCAGTCATTTCACCGGGTCTGTATTTGTAATCTGTTCCTTCAAAGCAGAGTCAGCTGAAATATTCCGACATACATGTTTTTAGTGCCTGCTGTGTACAAGTAATATTAAGCCAAGTGTGAGTTAGAATTTCTTATGTACACTGTCTTGTCATGGTGGGAAGCTTTGAGCACTTATCTTTTGGATTTATGGTCAGAATATGGGACCAGCTTCAAGAAAGCACACGGGGAAATGGGAAGGAAGTATAGGGTTTGTGGACAAAGAAGTGCTCTGGGGCTTAAAGCCGATTTCCACACATTTTGCCCATCTCTAATCCTCAGTCTAGGTGGGGATTGCAGTGTTATTTCTCAGGTCATCTTTATGAAATACACCCTTCTCCTATTCTTTTCTTTTTTGTTTTTTCTTTTGAGACAGAGTCTTGTTCTGTTGCCCAGGCTGAAGTGCAGTGGCACGATCACAGTCTGCTGTATCCTCAACCTCCTGGGCTCAGGCTATCCTCCTACCTCTCAGCTTCCTGAGTAGCTGAGACTACAGGCACGGACCTCACTTTTTGTAGTGACAGGGTTTTGCCATGTTGCCTAGGCTGGTCTCGAACTCCCTGGCTCAAGGGATCCATCTGCCCACCTCAGCCTCCCAAAGTGTTGAGATTACAGACATGAGCCACTGCACGGGACCTTCTCCCATTCTTTATGTGAGAGTGTTCAGTATATATTTTAATATTGTGTGACAGTTGCCAGTTAAGAAGACCCATGTCAGGTTTTTCATGATGAAACTTGCCTGTGGGTAAGTAGTAGTATTCATAATAATACCTTGTGTTGATATAGAAATTTTAGTTCAGTCACAGTTTTTTTCACATTTGTTCCCTCGCTGGATCTTCAAAAATGATCATGTTGGATAATTAGGGATACCTGGTATTTTCCACATTTTATGGAAGAAAAGTGGGCATTTGGGTTGATTCTACATCTTTGCTATTGTGAGTAGTGCTACCATGGACATATGCATGCAGGTATCTTTATAATAGAATGATTTATATTCTTTGGGGTATATACCCAGTGATGGTAGACAGGATAAAGAAAATGTAGTACATATACAGCAGCCACAAAAAGGAATGAGATTGGCTGGGCGTGGTAGCTCATGCCTGTAATCCCAGCAGTTTGAGAGGCCAAGGTGGGTGGATCACCTGAGGTCAGGAGTTTGAGACCAACCTGGCCAACATGGTGAAACCCTGTCTCTACTAAAAATACAAAAATTAGCCAGGTGTGGTGGTGGGCATCTGTAGTCCCAGCTACTCAGGAGGCTGAGGCAGAAGAATCACTTGAACCTGGGAGGCGGAAGTTGCAGTGAACCAGGACCGTGCCATTGCACTCCAGCCTGGGCAACAAGAACAAAATTCCGTCTCAAAAAAAAAAAAAAAAAACGAAAGAAAGATCATGTCCTTTCTATTTGCTTTTGTTGTTGTTGTTTGTTTTCCGAGACAGAGTCTTGCTCTGTTGCTCAGAGCTGGAGATTACAGGCGTGAGCCACAATGCCCAGCCGAGATCTTGTCCTTTGCAGGGACATGGATGGAACTGAAAGCCATTATCCTCAGCAAACTAACCCAGCAACGGAAAACCAAACGCTGCATGTTCCCACCTATAAGTGGGAGCTGACCAATGAGAACACAAGGACACATCTGGGGAAACACATACTAGGGCCTGTCAGGGGAAGGCAGGAAGTAGGGGAGAGCATTAGGTAAAATAGCTAATGCATGCTGGCTGTAATACCTCGGTGGTGGGTTGATAGGTGCAGCAAGCAGCCACCATGGCACCATTTACCTATGTAACAAACCTGCACATCCTGCATATGTAGCCCAGAACTTAAAATGAAATGTAATAAAAACTCATTTACATTAAAGTGACACTGAGCCAGGGGTCCATACACTGAGGCCCTAGGACCAAGACAAGCATGGATTTTTTTTTTTTTTTTTTTTTTTGAGGCGAGGTCTCACTCTTGTCCCCCCGGCTAGAGTGCAAAGGCGCGATCTCAGCCCACTGCAACCTCCACCTCTCGGGTTCAAGCGATTCTTCTGCCTCAGTCTCCCGAGTAGTTGGGATTACAGGCACCTGCCACCACGCCCAGCTAATTTTTGTGTTTTTAGTAGAGAGGAGGTTTCACCATGTTGGCCAGGCTGGTCTCGGACTCCTGACCTCAGGTGACCCGCCCACCTCGGCCTCCTAAAATGCTGGGATTACCGGCGTGCGCGAGCCACTATGCCGGCCCCGCATGGATTTTTCTTTTTCTTTTTTTTTTTTTTTGAGACGTTGTCTCGCTCTGTCGCCCAGGCTGGAGTGCAGCCGCGCGATCTCGGCTCACTGCAAGCTCCGCCTCCCTGGTTCACGCCATTCTCCTGCCTCAGCCTCCGGAATAGCTGGGACTACAGGCACCTGGCACCATGCCCGGCTAAGTTTTTGTATTTTTAGTAGAGGCAGGGTTTCACATTGTTAGCCAAGATGGTCTCGATATCCTGACCTCGTGATCCGCCCGCCTCGGACTCCCAAAGTGCTGGGATTACAGGCGTGAGCCACCGTGCCCGGCCCTGCATGGATTTTTTAATGGCCCTGTGAAGAAAAAATGCTTTTTATATTTTTAAGTGGTTACATTTTAAATGGTTTGATAAGTACCCATATGATAGCTTTCACTTTACCTCTTGGCCTAGACTGAGAAAGCCCCAAGAATTTACTGTCTGGTCCTTGAAGAGAATGTTTGCTGTTCCCGACATCATTCTCTCCAGCCCCCCAGTTCTACGCCCTACACCAGCCTTCCCCCCGTAGCCTACCCCAGACTCTCTTCCTATGTTAGATTATTGACTTTGTAAGCAGATATCCGCTGGCTTCTTCCTTAGTGTTTGGCATGCCAGGTACAGGACTCTGTATGTAGGAATTTGGCTAATACTCTTTGACCATTTAACTTACCCAGACAAACCCAACTATGCCAGCTATGCCTGGAATCCTGACTTAATTTGGGGCTAAGGTTAGAAATGGGGATGTGGTGGAAACGTGAAAGATTAGCTGATTTAACGTTAGGATCTGATTTCCAGTGTAAAATGTGTTTTAGGCAAACCTAGAATCCCAGAAATAGTGTTTTCTCTTGCGCACTTTTATCCTAAAAGGGAAAATGCTTATTGTGTTTAATTTCTTACTCCTTCCACGATGAGGTTTTTCAGCGAGCTTCTTTTAAGCTCCCTTGCTGCCGTGGCTGTTTTGAAATAAAGACAATAGAGGAGACAGTGTTGCTAGACATGGTTCCATTTTAAGAGTGTCTTGAAAGTGTGTGAATGACCACATCCGCCACCGGTAGATGTTTCTTAGGATGAAACTCTCAGGCCTAAATCATTCCTTTTTTAGTTACAGCAGAGCCCAAGCAACCTTTAAAGCAGAATGTGGTCTTGTTAGGCAATCAGAGCTGGGGTATAGCAGTTACTCTTGGCTCAGCAGTCCACAAGAAGTGTGAATTCAGCTAAGCACATTTAGTAAATTAAGTAGAATTTTAAAAGAATAGAAAACACATAGGTGAAAAAAAAAAAGGACTTTCTTCTGCCTCAGTCTACCCCAGCAGAGATTTAAAAAAACTGTCCAGATATGGTGACCAACACTGCTATCTTATAGGAAGACTGCACTGTTGAGCATGGGGCAGAGAACACCCAGCAACTCCTGATCATGGGAGATTTATTATTTATTTATTTATTTATTGACACGGAGTCTCCCTCTGTCACCCAGGTTGGAGTGCAGTGATTCAGTCTCTGCTCACTGCAACCTCTGCCTCTCGGGTTGAAGCAATTCTCTGCCTCAGCCTCCTGAGTAGCCGGGATTACAGGCGTCTGCCACCACACTCAGCTAATCTTTTTGTATTTTTAGTACAGACTACGTTTCACCATCTTGGCCAGGCTGGTATTGAACTTCTGACCTGGTGATCCGCCCCTCAGCCTCCCAATGTGTTGGGATTACAGGTGTGAGCCACTGTGTCCAGCCCATGGGACATTTTAACAAGGTAACTTGCTAAACTAAGGCATATCTGATTAGCTGACCTATATTTCCAGTGGATTAGATTTGAAATTGCCTGGGTAGATGATTTGGGGCAATAGCGACTTTTCTTTCTCTTTAAAAAATAGTGTTTATTTGGTAATTACTGAATTATAAAATGTAACCCAATATAGAAAACTAGGGGGAAAAAATGGGGAAAAAAAGAAAACCTATTTAAAGCCATAATCCCTCTGCCCAGAGCCACTAGAGGTACTATTCCAGCACATTTAGTTTTATTTTCTGTTTATATAATCTATCTATCTATCTAATCTATATAATCTATGTATTATATAAACTATATAGTATAGTTTATATAATCTATCTATTAAACAGTGTTGAGATTATTCTACATTGGTTTTCTAGTCTCCTATTTATTTTTTTTTTTTTTTTGAGACGGAGTCTCGCTCTGTGGCCCGGGCTGGAGTGCAGTGGCCGGATCTCAGCTCACTGCAAGCTCCGCCTCCCAGATTCACGCCATTCTCCTGCCTCAGCCTCCCCAGTAGCTGGGACTATAGGTGCCCACCACCTCGCCTGGCTAGTTTTTTGTATTTTTTAGTAGAGACGGGGTTTCACCATGTTAGCCAGGATGGTCTCCATCTCCTGGCCTCGTGATCTGCCCGCCTCGGCCTCCCTTTATTTTAATTAATAATATAGCATGGCTGGGCTTGGTGGCTCATGCTTGTAATCAGCACTGTGGGAGGCTGAGGTGGGCAAATCACCTGAGGTCAGGAGTTTAAGACCGGCCTGGCCAACATGGCAAAACCCTGTCTATACTGGAAATACAAAAATTAGCTGGGCGTGGTGACACATGCCTGTAATTCCAGCTACTCGGGAGGCTGAGGCAGGAGAATCACTTAAACCCAGGAGGCAGAGGTTGCAGTGAGCCAATATCATGCCACGCCACTGCACTCCAGCCTGGGTGAAAGAGGCAGACTCCACGTAAAAAAAAAAAAAAAAAAAAAAAAAAAAAAAAAAAAGCATATTTTTTTTTCCTGAGTATTTTTAACAAGCATATTGATGACAAAATAATCCATTTCATAATGATATAATAATTAATGTATTCATTCTCCGAGTATTGGCCATGTAACTCACTTTTGTGTGTTCATTTGTTATAATCAATAATGTTATTCTGAATTTTTGTAGGAGGGATTTCTGGAGGTGGAATTACTGGTTTCAAGGTTCTTAGATAGTTTTCAGGCTCTTAGAAAGTTTTCATCAACTTATATTCTTATTAAACTGTCTATGGGAGCACATCTCACCAGCTTTCAGTATTCTCGTATTTTTAATCTTTGCCCATCTTATTGTTTAAAGAACGCCTTAATGTCTTAATTACGTTTAATTTTGTTATAGGCTTATTAACTAGTTGTATTACATCTGAGAGTTATCAATTCCTGTCTTATGCCCATTTTTTACTGACATATTTATCTCTTTTTCTTATTGACTTGCATGATATCTTAAGGGTATCAGATGGTAATGGTTTTTTTTTTTTTTTTTTTTTTTTTTTGAGTCAGTTTTGCTGCGTCACCCAGGCTGGAGTGCAGTGGCACCATCTCGGCTCACTGCAACCTTTACCTCCTGGGTTCAAGCAATTCTCCTGCCTCAGCCTTCCGAGTAGCTGGGACTACAGGTACCCGCCACCATGCCTGGCTAACTTTTGTATTTTTTTAGTAGAGATGGGATTTCACCATGCTGGCCAGGCTGGTCTTGAACTCCTGACCTCGTGATTCACCCTCCTGAGCCTCCCAAAGTGCTGGGATTACAGGCTTGAGCCACTGCGCCTGGCCCATTAAGTTATTTCTCCATAAAGAGTGAAAGAAACTGAGTGGAAGTGGTCAGAATTAGGAAGTTGAAGTTTTACATGGAAGATTTAAATAGACACACATAGTTCTTCCTAAAAGTACTTTTTGGGAGTGTGGCATGTATGGACTATTAAAGCAGGATAAAGGCCTTGATTTTCTCCCCTGCCCATTGGAGGAATCATCTCATGAGACCAAAGAAGTTCTCGTAATAGAGAGACATTGCTTCCTTGCACCTACCTCACATGCCATGGTGAAATGGAAGCTGCTTGTTCTGCAGTATCTATATGGTCTCAGCACTGCATGATATACGTTTATCTCTAGGAGTAAATTTTTCATGTCCTCCCAAATTAAACAATTGAAACATCATTGTAGAATAAAATATTTTATATAAAACCCACCACCCAGATTTTAAAATGTTTAACATGTTGTCGTAGTTGCTTCAGAACATTTTTTTCTGTTCTTCTTTTCTTTTCCTTTTTCTGTTTTGTTTTGAGACAAGGTCTCTTGCTTAGGCTGGAGTGCAGTGGTACCGTCACAGCTCACTGAAGCCTCAGCCTCCCAGGCTCAACCAATCCTCCTGCCCCAGCCTCCTGAGTAGTTGGGACTACAGGCATATGCTACCACACCTGGGCTCATTTTCTTTATTAGAAAGAAAACAGTCACAGCCCACAAGTCCACTCCCTTCCCTCTCTCCTGAGGTTGGTGAGTTTTGTTCTTGACCATGTTATACTTTTGCTACACTCAGATATTTTTTTTCCAGCATTTCCTTTATTCTGTGTTCCTAAATGTTGTTCTAAGCATCTATTTCAGTAATGTGCTTTCTGTTCACTTAACATTATTTTCTAGATGGCTTCACCTTTTAAAATATTAAAGTGCACATTGAAAAAAGCTCTAGAAGTCAGGGAATATCTGATGGGGTAAAGGTGGAGAAAGTGATGAAATTGAAGGAAGAACAGTAGTGGGCTACGGAACCAGAAATCAGAAGAACTGTCTGTTAAATGCCCGTTCTGTTGGATTACTATGGAGAATGTACCGAATCATAAACATTTTCTGCCCTCAATGAGTTTTAACTGAAGAAAAAGGAAAGTAAAAATAACCACATGATGAATTAAAATAGAGCGCCAAACAATGTTTTTCTTTTTCTTTTTTTTTTTTTGAGTTGGAGTCTCACTCTATCGCCCAGGCTGGAGTGCAGTGGCATGATCTCGGCTCACTGCAACCTCCGCCTCCCGGGTTCAAGT
>NW_012112697.1:2424744-2444598 GCF_000951035.1 Colobus angolensis palliatus
CTGGGTGCAGTGGCGGGCACCTGTAGTCCCAGCTACTCGGGAGGCTGAGGCGGGGGAATGGCGTGAACCCGAGAGGCGGAGCTTGCAGCGAGCCGAGATCGCGCCACTGCACTCCAGCCTGGGTGACAGAACAAGACTCTGTCTCAAAAAAAATACAACAAAGTGGCCAGGCATGATGGTGGGCGCCTGTAGTCCCAGCTACTCAGGAGGCTGAGGCAGGAGAATGGCGTTAACCTGGGAACCTGGGAGGCGGAGCTTGCAGGGGGCCGAGATCGCGCCACTGCGCTCCAGCCTGGGTGACAGAGCGAGACTCCATCTCAAAACAAAACAAAACAAGACAAAACAAAAAAAAATAAGAAAAACCAAGGTCTATACACAGAGCTAAAAGATACAGCAGCCATGGAAATGTGGGGTGAGGAGCAACAGAACGGGGAAGAACAAGTCCAGTGCCTTCGTGTTTCTTGGTGATGTCTCCGGTACCATCTCTTGGGAAGTTTCTCATGATTTCTTCCCAGGGATGATGCTGCTTCTTTAGAAACAGTCCATTTTGGGTCCTTCTCTCTGGCTTTTAGTCTGATCTTGTTCGTACAACGTTACCCAGATTTGGAGGTTATTCACAGTTTGTGTGCATCTGCAAGGCATCCTACATTCTGATACGAAGAAGATGTCAGAATTCTCTTACAAAATGTTGGCATGGTGCCGTGTACAAATAAGCTACTCCGTATCTTCTTATTGACTCCAAAGTTCAGCAACCCCAGCCCTCCCAAACTTATCCCAAAAGTGGGTGGGGCAAACGAGGAGAGAAGAGCCATCACCACCATCAGTAGCTCTTAGGCTGACATCTGCGGCAGACTCCAAGCATAAAACAGAGTAACCCATCTATCCGATCAACAGTAACTGGCCTAAGAATCCACAGAGTAAGAATTCCATTCTCCAAAGAGAGGCCTCATCTTTTTCTGCCCTGAAAGTGAGTCTCCTTATCCCAGTAGGAGTGTATTCACCAGTGGGCTGTTAAAGATTTAGTTTTTTTTTTTTTTTTTAATGACATTTTAATCTGGAATTTATTATTCATTGTGTAAACCATTTATATAGTTCTCAATCAGCTGCCATGATTTTTGGTGATCTCTCCTAATGGAGGGAAGCAGTCGTGGAGAAAATCCAAAGCGATTTACAATCCAAATGCTGTTAGTGTTTGCTTGTGAAATGTAACGTCTGGTTTTCAACTGGAGACAGGACCAACTTCATGGGCAGGCAAGCTGTGCAGTGGAATTGAGCCCTGTGCCCAGAAGGGCCCCACTTCTGCTGAAATGTTGTGCAGTCACTGCCTTGAAATTTGAATCATTTTTGAACAAGGGGCTCCACATTTTCATTTGGTACTGGACCTTGCAAATTATGTAGCTGGTCCTGGTTTTACACTGACTTTTCTTGGATAGTTTGTAATATGACTTTGCATCTCAGAGGACATCCACACTGATGGAAGAGACTTCCAAAAGGCCAGTTGAGTGTCTGACTCCAGCTTATGGCTCTTCACTACTGACACCCCCAAGGCTAATGGAGGGATAATGGACATGCAGTGAGGTCCACTGAGGGCTTAGACCAGGAAGCTGGGTATTACCTGTATCATAAGACTTTAAAGATCATAGAGAACAAACTCTTCCTTTATAAGAACTATGATAGTATGAAGAAACCCACTCTTTAAGATAGTATTTGAAGGCCAGGCACGGTGGTTCACACCTGTAATCCCAGCACTTGGGGAGGCTGAGACGGGTGGATCACAAGGTCAGGAGTTCAAGACCAGCCTGGCCAAGATGGTGAAACCCCGTCTCTACTAGAAATACAAAAATTAGCCAGGCATGGTGGCAGGTTTCTGTAATCCAAGCTACTCAGGAGGCTGAGGCAGAAAATTGCTTGAAGACGGGAGGCAGAGGTTGCAGTGAGTGGGGATTGCACCACGGCACTCCAGCCTGGGCGTCAAAGTGAGACTCCGTCTCAAAAAAAAAAGAGTATTTGAAGAAATGGATGATCAAGAATGGTGTTCTAGGCCAGGCACAGTGGCTCATGCCTGTAAATGAAACACATTGGGTGTCTGAGGTGGGAGGATTGCTTGAGCTCAGGAGTTTGAGACCAACCTGGGCAACACAGAGAGACCCTGACTACCAAAAATTTAAAAAATTGGTCAGGCATGGTGATGGTGGTGAGCGCCTGTGGTTCTAGCTACTCAGGAGGCTGAGATGGAAGGATTGCTTGAGCCTGAGAGGTTGAGGCTGTAGTGAGCCAAGATCATGCCACTCTACTCCAACCTGGGCAACAGAGTAAGATCCTATCTCAAAAAAATACATAAAGGAAATAAAAAGAAGAAAAAGAATGGTATTCTAGTATCACAGTGTAAAATTTACAGCCTACTCTTGGCCAACAAAAGAAAATACTTATGAAGTGAGATTTTTGGAGAAGAGGTGATATGGCTTGACCTAGCTAAGCCAGAAGAATTTGTCCTAGAGAGGGCATCTGATGGAGAGAAAACAGCAGAGAAAATAAAACTAGATGCAAGCTGGCGAGCTCCCTGAAATGCAGAAATTTATTTTACTGAGAAGTCTCATATCTCTCATAGAACCTGCCTTCCCCAATTGTCCTGTCCTTCCCTTCTGAACTGCACTGGAATCCAAGCCTCCTGGAGTTCCTTAGCAGCCTAACAGGAGCCCTTGGTCCCCTCTGTCATATTGAATCACATTTGAAGTTCCCCCTCATGAAGAGATATTTGGGAGCTGTTACTGACCAACCCAAATCCCAGCAGTCATAGCAATAATGTCACTATATGCTCCAGAGTCACACAATGCCGGCTTCAACATTTACTCATTTTTTTCATGCAGCAGTTGCTGAACTTCACACCCAAGGGCTATACTGAACTCTATTGGATGCACAGTGTTAGTTTCTAGGTTTGCTTTACTATGTTAGCATGAACTATGTGATTTAAAGCAATAGAAATTCATTTCCTCGCAGTTCTGCAGGCTAGAAGTCTGAAATCAAGGTATTGGCAGAGCTGTGCTCCCTCTGAATGCCTAAGACTGGAATCTGTTCCATGTTTGTCCACTAGCTCCTGGTGGTTGCTGGCAGTCCTTGGCCATCCTTGGCTTATGGATGCATCATGCCAGTCTCTGCCTCCATCTTCCCATGAGGCTCTCCTCTCTGTATCTTCTCATGGTCTTTGTGAAAAGATGCCAGTCATTGTGTCTAGGGCCAACCCTTATCCCGAATGTCCTCATCTTAACTAATTACATCTCCAAAGACCCTATTGTCAAATAAGGTCATATTCTGAGGAGCTGGGTGGACACGAATTTTAGTGGGACCCTATTCAAGCCAGCACATACAGATTTTCAAAAAGATACACTAACTGCCCTCAAGGAGCTTGCCCTCCTGAGAGAGAGAAGACAAACCTAAATAGATAGTCGACAGAGTGATGAGGCCCAAAAGAAATATACAGACCGAATGTTATGGAAGGTCAACAGAAGGGAAAGCAATTTCCAGAGGGTAAGACCAGGGAAGGCATCATGGAAGAGTTGACATGGTTGTTGGGTTCTAAATGAGAAGTTAAGTAGGACTGAGATGCATAGGGATAACGTACAGAGAGAGTTTGGAAAAGAACTCGAGTCAGGGCAGGGAGGTGCAAATCAGTGGTGCACTGAGAATGGAAGGTACGGTGGTGAACAATATCCAGAAATGTCTGCTGGAGCAGACTGTGGACACCATGAATGCCTAGCTAAAACATCTGAACTT
Source organism: Colobus angolensis palliatus (assembly GCF_000951035.1). Taxonomy (NCBI): domain Eukaryota; kingdom Metazoa; phylum Chordata; class Mammalia; order Primates; family Cercopithecidae; genus Colobus; species Colobus angolensis. The sequence continues at coordinate 2,428,516 of NW_012112697.1, forward strand.
TTGTTTAGCATTTACTGAGGAGTCACTGATTTTCTTTTTAAGAGAGGTGATAGATTGTGCTTTAGGCTTTAAGTAGAATCAATATGGCAGAAGTGTGTAGGATGCCTTCATTCATTTCTTCATCTGTACAGCACGTATTTATTGTCTACTAGACACTAAGGACTATAGCAGATCTGAAATAGAATAGTGAGTTATAGTGACGTTCCTTACCTACTAGAAGCTTACTGTTCAGTAGAGAAGACAGAGAAATAGATCATGGAAGTTGAGTGTCATGATTGAACGTGCTATGATGGATGCTATGGGAACATAGAGGAGAAATGCTTATCCTAACCATGGAAAGCTTTTTGGAAAGTAATATTAAAGCTGAGATGGGAGCACAGGTGGTGAAGAGGGCACTAAGGTTGCTCTGGGCAACATGTTTGGAGGTTCATAGGCTAGGGCCATCAGGGAAGGCTGAAAGAAATCCTCTTGCAGGAGGAAAAGTGGTAGGTGGGGATGACCAGCACAGTGAGGCTAGAGGTGCCGGAGGAGATCAGAAAGGAAGCTAGAAAGAGACAGGAGCAGGCTGAAACTCCACCCTGGAGGCAATGACATTGCTATAGTTTAGCAACACTCCCATTTGGAGTCTTATGGAAAAGAGATTAGAAAGTAATGGTCGAGGCCGGGTGTGGTGGCTCACGCCTGTAATCTCAGCAGTTTGGCAGGCCGAGGTGGGTGGATCACGAAGTCAGGAGATGGAGACTAACACGTAGCTAACACAGTGAAACCCCATCTCTACTAAAAATGCAAAAAATTAGCCAGGCGTGGTAGCATGCACATGTAGTCCCAGCTAACTCAGGAGGCTGAGGCAGGAGAATTGCTTGAACCCGGGAGGCGGAGGTTGCAGTGAGCTGAGATCACACCACTGCACTCCAGCCTGGGCGACAGAGCGAGACTCTGTCTCAAAAAATAAAAAAAATAAAAAAAAATAAAATAAAGTAATGGTCAGGAGAGAGAAAACAGTGGTCTGGCATAAGGCAGTGGAAATAGAGAGAAGATAACTGATTTGAAAGCCACTTCGGAGATACAGTCTACTGGGATTTGGGATAGATGAGATGCAGAGGTGAGGGAGAGGAAGGTGCCACAGATGGTCTCAGGCATAGGTAACCGAATGCATAGTTCAGTGAGTTAGAGACCAGTTCGGAGTGGTGAGTATTGAGGGGAAAAGATGGTAAAGTCAGTTCAAGTGACTTTGTGGCTCTTGGGAGATATATCAGTAAAGTGACATGAATTTGGGTATCAGTCAAGATAATCTGGGCTTCGGTAAGTGTCAAAGCCATCAGTATATCTATGGTAATTAATACCATGTGATGTATCACACGCAGAGAGTGTGAATAGAGTCAAAATGGACGAAGGCTCAGCCCAGAACCATGGAGCCTAAGCAATTATGGAATGAGTAGGTGAAAGGGAGCAAAGGATGTGGCCAAAGAAGTAAGGTGAAAACCAGAAAAAAAGGAGTCATGGAAGCCAAGGGAAGATACTGTTTCAGGAGGGGAATTGTCGATGCTTTTGATGCAGCTGAGAGGTCAAGGAAGTTAAGGACTGAAAATAGTCCATTGGATTTAGCAAGCAAGCAGTCCTTGGTACACTTTGCTAGAGGACATTGGAGGCCATGATCTGGCCCATGGGATGTGCTGACCCAGAAGAAGAGAGCAGAGGTGGAAGTAAATATGATGATGGACGATTGGGTAAGCAGTCTCGAGCTTGAGTAACAGGGATGATGGTGATGTGATTGACAGAAAGAGAGAGACAGAGGGAGAAGTTATTTATGTGTGGGAAAGGAGAGATAATGAGCTCCATTACTCTCAGAGAAAGCATCCTGTGTAACATCTTCCTGCTTGTGCAAGCAACCCCATAACAAAACCCCTCATGTTCCTCATCCTCAAGGGACCATGTTCCCTTAGAGACCTGTGCAAGGACTTCTCCAGCCTATTGACAGGAAATGGAACTGTGGGTCCATACCTGAGTTATAAGAACACTGGCTTCCCACATGGCTAAAGATGAAATTGGACCCTGTACTCAGATCATACACAAATATTAATAACAAAAAGATAATGATAACAAAAACATGAAAATCTTATCTTGGAAACAAAAGCACATTTCTAAGTATTTCATGGCTCAAAGAGAAACTATCATGGACATTAGAAAATATTTGGAACTCCTTCCTTCCTTCCCTCCCTCCCTTTCTTCCTTTCCTTTCCTTTCCTTTCCTTTCTTCCTTCCTTCTTTCCCTCCCTCCCTCCATCTCCTTCCTCCCTCCCTCTCTCCCTCTCCTTCCTTCCTTCCCTCCCTCCCTCTCCCTTTCCTTTCCTTTCTTTTCCTTTTCCTTTCCTTTCCTTCCTTTTTCTTTTCCTTTTCCCTTTCTCTTTCCCTTTCCTTTCCTTTCCTTTGAATACTATATTTCAATCCATGCTTAGTTGAATCCACAAACACAGAACTTGCAGAAATGGAGGGTCAGCTGTAATTAATTTTCTAATGATAAACAAACTCTTCATTTCTGGGATAAAACCTGTTTGGTTATGATATGTTATCATTTTTATTTGTTTGCTCATACTTGAGAAATTTATACCTATTTTTTGATTGATGTCTTCCCTAATTTTTCTTTCTCACAATGTCCTTGTCAGAGTTTGACATCCAGGTTTTGCTAGCCTCATAAAATCTGTTGGAAGACTGTTCCATTTTTTCTGTTCTTCAGAATAGTTGGAGTAATATTAAAAGTGTTTGCTCCCTGGTTATTTGGTAAAACTCATTGGTGAAGCCATTGAAGCCTTAGTTTCCTTTCTGGGAGGATTTTTGATTACTGATCCAATTGGTTTTTCAGTGTTCATGGTGAATATTTATATTTTCTTTTTCTTTTTGTACCATTTTTGGTAAGTTGTACTTTTCTAGGAATTTGTCATTTTTATCCAAATCTTCAAATTTATTCATATAAACTTATTTATGATCTCTTATTTTTTACATCTGCACATCTGTAAGTCATTTTCATTCTCATTACTAATACTGTTTTTTACATTTTCCATTGTTTTCTTGGTTTCTTGTCTTACCAGTAGTTTCTTTGTTTTTATTAATCTTTTAAAAGTTAGAGATTCGAGTTTTGTTGAATTATTCCTCTGCATATGTGTTTTTTCAATTTCCATTTGTTTCTGCTCTTTTATTGTTTCTTTCTATTTTTCTCTATTAAAAAACCTTTTTATTATGAAAAATTCCAAGCATATGTAACAGTAGCAAGAAGAGTAAAATGAACCCTCAGGCCCCTATCATTTACATGCAACAGTTACTGACATATGGTCAATCTTGTTTCATCCACGTTTCCGCCCACTCTCCCCTGCCCCAGAATTATTTTCAGGGCATAAGGCCAGCCAGCATGCCATTTGCTTCATAAATATTTTAGTATATATCTGTAAATAATATGGAAAGTTGGTAGTTTTTATTTTTATACTTTATTTTGGAACATTTAAAAAATATACAAAAGTACAGGAAATAGCATAATGAACCTTCATGTACCATCATCCAGTTTTAGCAATTGTCAATTCATAATATCTTATTTCTTCCACATCGCACGCCCTTCTCTCTCCCACAGATTATTTAAACAAAAAATCTGTACATGTTTTTATTTGCAACCATCTGAGTATCTCTGCAAAAGCGAAGAACTTCTTTTGTTGTTGTCATTTTGTTTTTGTTTATTTTGAGACAGTCTCACTCTGTCACCCACGCTGGAGTGTGGTGGTGTGATCTTGGCTCACTGCAACCTCCGCCTCCTGGCTTCAAGCAATTCTCCTGTCTTGGCCTCTTGAGTAGCTGGGATTACAGGCACACACCACCATGCCCAGCTAATTTTTGTATTTTTAGTAGAGATGGGGTTTCACCTTGTTGGCCAGGCTGGTCTTGAACTCCTGACTCAGGTGATCTGCCCACCTCGGCCTCCCAAAATTCTGGGATTACAGGCACGAGTCACCGCACTGGCCAAGAACTTCTTTACAAAATATAGCCAACTAACAGTTTATACCTAAAAATTATTAACAACAATTCTTTAATATCATCAAGTATCCACTAAGTGTTCATTTTCCCAACTGTCTCAGTTTTCTTTTTTACCATTTCCTTGAATCAAGATCCACATCTATTTAATTCGTTGATAGATCTCCTGAGACTCTTTTGATCTATAGATTCCTTATCCCTCCATTTGCTTTTCTCTCTTTTTTTTTTTTGAGACAGAGTCTGGCTCTGTCGCCCAGGCTGGAGTACAGTGGTGCAATCTTGGCTCACTGCAACCTCTGCCTCCCGGGTTCACACCATTCTCCTGCCTCAACCTCCTGAGTAACTGGGACTACAGGCACCTGCCACCACACCCTGCTAATATTTTGGTATTTTTAATGGAGACGGGGTTTTGCTAGCTAGCCACGATGGTCTCTATCTCCTGACTTCGTGATCTGCCTGCCTTGGCCTCCCAAAGTGCTGGGATTGCAGGCGTGAGCCACCATGCCCTGCCTGCTCTGCTTTATTTTCTGGAAGTTTTTTTTTTTTTTTTTTGAGACAGAGTCTTGCTTTGTTGCCCAGGCTGGAGTACAGTGGTGCCATGTTGGCTCACAGCAACCTCCACCTCCCGGATTCAAGCAGTTCTCCTGCCTCAGCTTCCTGAGTAGCTGGGATTACAAGTACCCACCACCGTGCCCAGCTAAATTTTTTTGCATTTTTAGTAGAGACAGGGTTTCACCATGTTGGTCAGGCTGGTCTCGAACTCCTGACCTCATGATCCGCCCGCCTCGGCCTCCTAAAGTGCTGGGAATTATGGGCATGAGCCACGCACCCGGCTTATTTTCTAGTCTTTGAGGCATTTGTTCTAGAGATTTCTCCCAGGATTTGGATTTTGCTCTTTGTATCCCCTTGTCATTTAATGTGCTTTGTTCCTGTGTTTTGTGTAAATTCATAGTTAGATCTACGGGCTTAGCTGGATACTGGTTTGATTTTTTTTTTTCCCCCAAAATTTACTTTATAGGGGATGAGATATCATCCCCCATCAGGAGATGACACATGATGTCTCATTTTCCTTGTTGTGACATTATAGCCATTGGTGATCATGACCTTGATCTGTTAGCTCATTAGTGGTTGTGAAATGTCAGTATCCTATGATGTGCCTTCTATTTGTTATTTGGAAAACTTCTCAAAACAAAACTAAACAAAATAACTTCTCCCCAGCAAATACCCGGTTACAGGTAAAATTTGTATGCTGACAAACACTTGATTATTTCCCTTCATTTCCAGTTTTCAAAATAACGAGTTGGTTCTCTCGAATATTCTAATGATGGCCAGTATCATCAAAAATGTTTCTGTGAACTCTTGGATTTAAATATACTGATGTGTTTCTGTGTGCTCAGATTATTGTGACTGTTGCTGCTCTTGACCCCCTTGTAGCCAGTGGGAATGCCTTTGAATTGGTTCCTGTATGTTTTTGATTTAGCCTTTGTCATCACTGGCACCATCCTTGTTTTCCAGCATGTCCCGTGCTCATCTTGTACAATTCCTGCCCCAGATGGGAAATCAGTTATTTTTCCAATGAGCCCTGGTTCCTATTGGTTGGGAAGAATAATTAGAGACACAATCTGGATGTTAGACCTGTTCGTTGGTAGTAGGTCCGTTATGGTTTTTAGGTGTCTTTAGTAGACAGTGTTGGAAAATGTTTTGTTTATATCATGAGTTCACACAGATACTCCCAATTCAAATGCAGAGCTGCAGGTTTTTACTCACCTACATCACCTCTACATCTGCTGGTCCTTTTTCTCGTGCTCCAAATTCCTATGCCAATAGGATTGCTTCTTTTCTCTATCCTACAATATATGTACAAAAGTCTCAGCATAACAATACTAACACTACCACCACCAATACAATTATTGAAAATGGTGAATTTTTTAGAGTATATTCCATTTAGCTGTACTGTCAACTTGTTTTTTAAAAACACTTTGAATAGTTCTTCTCTGAGAGGTAATGTTTCCAACTAGTTACACAGTTAGCGTTCCTTGTTTCATTTTACTTTCAGTGTTTAGGCATTGCGTTTCTAATTTATTGCTGTTTTATACTTTTACTAGGTTCCAAAGTCAAATGCACAAGACAGGGGGTATTCTTTTTTCTTTTTGAAAGAGCGTCTTGCTCTGCTGCCCAGTTTAGATTAGAGTATAGTAGTGTGATCATAGCACACTGCAACCTTAACCTTTCGGGCTCAAGTGATCCTCCTACTTCAGCCTCCCAAGTAGCTGGGAATACAGGTACATGCCACCATACCTGGCTGTTTTTGTTTTTTGTTTTTTGTTTTTTGTTTTTTTTTGAGATAAGAGTCTTTCTCTGTCGCCCAGGCTGGAGTGCAGTGGCACAATGTCAGCTCACTGCAACCTTCGCCTCCCAGGTTCAAGCAATTCTCCTGCCTCAGCCTCCTGAGTAGCTGGAATTACAGGTGCATGCTACCACGCCCAGGTAATTTTTTGCATTTTTAGTAGAGATGGGGTTTCACCATGTTAGCCAGGATGGTCTCGATTTTCTGACCTCATGATCTGCTAGCCTGAGCTTCCCAAAGTGCTGGGATTACAGGCGTGAGCCACTGTGCCCGGCCAAGTTCATTTTTTAAAATCAATTTTTATTTGAACGAGACTTTGGGCTCTCTTGTGTTCTAAATGTTTCTCCTCTGTCTGTGTCTCTCTATCTGTGTCTAGATCTCCCCATGTTCTCTCTTGATCTTTCTCTCTCCCCAACCCCCAGCAGTTCATTTGTAAAAGAGAAACTGTTTGTTATAGAGAATTTTCTACAGTCTGAATTTTGAAGATTGCATGTCCTTGGGGTGTTGAATATATTCCTCTCCTCTGTTTTCTTACACAGTCATAGTTAGATCTAAAAATCCAAGCTTTCTGGACATACCTTATTCTTTTTTTCTGTTTTCTTCAGATAGATGTGTATTCCTTTGTAAACTTTTAAAGTGGTGTCATTTCTTCTATGTACAACTTTATCTGCATTCGTTAACTTTTAAAATGTAGTTCAGCATTTTCATTGTCATTCGATTTTAATAGTTGCTAATTTGCTATGATTCTTTTCTTTGATCTATGGATTTTCTTCTTTAGGAATGTTTCCTAAATTCCTGATTCTTAGGAGTTTCCCTAGTTACCTTTACATTGTTGATTTTTAGTTTAACTACATGCATTCAGAGAACATTGTCTGTCATTGCAATCCTTTGAAATTTGCTGAGATTTGCTTTACCATTTGTGGCCCAGTGTGTGCCCTATTTTTGTAAAAGTTCCATAAGTACTTGAAAATAATGTATATTCTGTTCTGTGGTTGGTATGTTGTACTATGTTTATTTAAGTTGTACTATATGAAATTGCTGTTTGTACAGGTCAGAATGAAAATTCTGCATTTTTTTTTGAAAAGGATGTTTTGTTTATTTAAAATGTATGCAATTAGCATTGATAGTTTTTCTTGGAATGGACTATTACGTGATATATTTCATTTTAATAAAATTTGACATTTTTAGACTGTGAATTACTCAAACTCTCCAATTACTATTTCTCCATTGGGTATGTTTTCTTTATTGGAAAGTGCTCCGAATCCTGAGAAAAGTGGCAGCACATTGGATACAAGTCTGGTGAGAATGTTGGACCCATGTCATAGCCCAGTTCTGTTGCTTTTGCTATGGGAATTTATGATGAGTGTGGTGGAGTGTTGGCATGCAAACGTTTGGGAATATGTCTGGTAACCAATGTGGCTTGCTTTTAGTTCAATTTCTGTTGCTTAAATGCAGTCACTAAAAGCATTTTGGCAACAGTTATGGTTTTGGTCATGTTTGGTGCAGCTTCATCAACATCTAACCATTGTCCAGGTCATTTGCAATTGTTATACAGCCAAGTTTTGTCACCAGTTATGGTTCCCTCTGAAAAGCAATATGTATACCTCCAAACATCTCAGTTTGTTAGAACGTCTTTTATCTGCTGGTATATTTACTTGCCTAAATTTTTCATCTTCCCTATTGCTGATGTTAAGGCATTGTCATAAATTTCAAACTGTAATTTGTGAAATAGCTTTTATCATGGTTCTGAATTGATCTTTTGAAACAGAGTTGGGCCTCTCACAGGCCTTTGAGACTCGGTTCTTCAGAATGTAATTTTTGAAGAACCAGGCAAAAATTTCTCTCTTTCTTTCACAGAGCCATCTCCAAAGGCAAAATTGATGCTCCAGCCTGTTTCAGTGATCTTGTGTCTGTTTAAATTTATATTTTTTAAAAGTATTCAGCATTCTTTGGAAGAAGTCAGTATTTACATAGTGGAAAAAATAATAGCAAAAACAGCCCAATTATCAAAGAAAATTAAGGAATAGAATTCTATTAAAAATGCTAAAGAGACTATAGAATATATATAAGATATCAATTTCACTAACCTCAGACAATTTTTAAGTCATCTAATACTAACCACTTCACGTGGTAAAACAATATGTCCATTAGGTCAATTTGAGTTCTGTGTTTTTCGGATCTTCTGTATATTTGCTGATCTTCTGTCTGCCTCATCTGTCAGTAACACAAATGAGTTAAAACCTTCATCAATGACTGTTGATATGCTTGTTTCTCCTGGTAATCCTGTCACTTTTTATTTTATATATTTGAGGCTGTGTCATGAAGTACATTTTATTTTTTCAAAAATCTTTCTTAGGAAGTAATACTCATAGTACATTTTTAAAGTCTGTTTTGTCCAAGAATAGTATAGCTGTGGTAGGTTGCTTATTTTCCTCCCAAAATGTTTCATTTATTTATTTATTTATTTTCCATTTTTTACCTTCAACTTTTCTGTATGGTGATTTATTTATTTATTTATTTATTTAGAGTCTTGCTGTGTGACCAGGCTGGAGTGCAGTGGTGCAATCTCAGCTTTCTGTAACCTCTGTCTCCTGGTTTCAAGTAATTTTCATGCTTCAGCCTCCTGAGTAGCTGGGATTACAGGCATGTGCCACCACACCCGGCTAATTTTTTTTATTTTTAACAGAGATGGGGTTTCACTATCTTGGCCAGGCTCATCTTGAACTCCTGACCTCAGGTGATCCTCCTGTCTCAGCCTCCCAAAGTGCTGGGATTATAGGCATGAGCCACCGTGCCTGGCCTTTTGTGTATATTTTAATATGTCTATTAAAAACAATATATAGTTGTAGTCCATGTCTATTTTCTTAGTTTAGAATTTTCTTATTTTGTGTTATTATCTTGTTTTGTATTTTATATTTGTATTTCCATATACATTCTATTTCTCTCTTGGCTTCTTTTAGATTAGTTGGTTATCACATGTTTATTTTTCTCTACTACTACTTTGGAAGTTAAATGCCTTTTTTTTCTTTCTTTTTGTTAATTACATATAAGTTAATCAAATTCTAAAATTAATCAATATGTTTTCCTACTCCTGAATCATCCAAGACCTTGAAACATTTTAACTGCACTTACTACCTATCATCTGCTGCTACCATGATTTGTTTCTACTCATTTAATCCCACAAGTCATTACATATCAAGTCAATGTTTCTTTAGATTCACACACGTAGTTTTCACTCCCTGTGCCTTTTATTCCTTATCACATCTTTTTGTTGTTTGTTTGTTTTTGTTACTTTTTGTTTTGTTTTTGTTGTAAGTTCTGGGATACATGTCTGGGATGTGCAGGTTTGTTACATAGGTAAACGTGTCATGGTGGTTTGCTGCACCTAACAACCCATCACCGAGGTATTAAGCCCAGCATGAATTAGCTATTTGTTTTTTATGCTCTCCCTGCCCCCACCCCCCAACAAGCCCCAGTGTGTGTTTTGTTTGTTTTTTGAGATGGAGTCTCGCTCTGTTGCCAGGCCAGAGGGCAGTGGCACCATCTCGGCTCACTGCAACCTCTGCCTCCCGGGTTCTAGTGATTCTCCTGCCTCAGCCTCCCAAGTAGTTGGGATTACAGGCGCATGCACCACGCCCAGCTAATTTTTGTATTTTTAGTGAAGATGGAGTTTCACCATGTTGACCAGGATGGTCTTGATCTCTTGACCTCGTGATCCACCCACCTCGGCCTCCCAAAGGGTTGTGATTACAGGTGTGAGCTGCCGCGCCTGGCCTGTTTGTTTTTACCAACAGTGTAAAAGTGTTCATGTCTCTCCACAATCTCGCCAGCATCTGTTGTTTCTTGACTTTTTAATAATTGCCATTCTGACTGGTGTGAGATGGTATTTCATTTTTTGGTTTGCATTTCTTTAATGATTAGTGATGTTGAGCTTTTTTTCGTATTTGCTGGCCACATGTGTGTCTTCTTTTGAGAAGTGTCTGTTCACGTCCTTTGCCAACTTTTTAATCAGTTTCTTTTCTTGTAAATTTGCTTAAGTTCATTGTAGATTCTGGATATTAGCCCTTTGTCTGATGGATAGATTGCAAAATTTTTCTCCCACTCTGTAGGTTGTCTGTTTGCTCTGATGATTGTTTGTTTGCTGTACAGAAGCTCTTTAGTTTAATTAGATCCCATTTGTCAATTTTTGCATTTGCTGCAATTGCTTTTGACAATTTCATCATAAAATCTTTGCCCATGCCTATGACCTGACCTTATCCCATCTTCATCTTTGACTTAAATTTTCATAATGTCCAAAGTATATCCTTGAGACTTTCCTTTAGTAATGCCCTGATGTTGGCAAGCTGTTTTTGGTTTTCACCTTTGTTCTTAAAATATTATTCCCCCACTATCTGTTGAAGTGTATACTTCTAGTTACTTTCTCTTAACATATTGCTGATTTTATTCTATAGGCTTCTCACTTCCATTGTTGATGATCAGCAGTCAGCTGTCCATCTGTTTCTCCTCTGAAGATACATTATGTGCTTTTAAGGTCTTTTCTTTGTCTTTGCTGTTCTGAAATTTCATTATGAGGGGTTTAGATATGGATTTACTATTACTTGTTCTACTTAGGATTGACTAGGCTCTATTAATCTGACTTCCATTACTTGTCTATTATTTTAAACACATCCTCGGCCTCATTCTCTTTCTTTCTCATCGTCTGGGACTCCAATTAAATGTATGTTAGAACTTGTCCCTCTAAATCTTACTTAACCACTTTTTCATATTTTCTGTACTTTCGTCTTTCTGTACTATACTTTGCATGAGTTATTCAGATAGACCTTCCAGTTCACTAATTCTGTCTTCACCTATTTCCAGTCTGCTCTTTAGTCTGTTTTTTGAGATTTTAGAATTCAATGTCTAAGCATATTTTTTAAAATTTGTAAATGTACTATTTATTCTTGATTTGCCCTTTCATGTTTCATAGTGAGTTATTTTTTCCTATGCTTTTTATTATTTCTTATATAGTGTTAATCATTTTGTATACATTCATATTACAGTCTCTATCAGAATCTGATCAGAATCTGTCCAGTATTATTAGAAGTTCTAGAGGGTCTTAATACTCTGTTTATTGAGTTTTGCTGATTTTCTTTCAAGATAGTTTTTTTATGCTATATTTTGTCAATTGTGAGTTTATTTACAGTGGGACATTTGTTACATGAATTGAGCATGTCTATCTAGAAAGATTTTGTAGTGCATTAATTTCTGGGATTTGTCTTGCCTGTACAAGTGTAACTTATTTTCTACCCAAATCCCAAGTAGCAATAAATTTCACTGTTATCTCGCTGAGGAGAATGGCAACATTTCTTTGATGGTCCCAAATTATGTAGAGGTTATTTTAACTCCACAGCATACAGGACACACAATCTTATTTTCTGTCTCTACCTAGTGATTAAAACTGGTATCTCTGGGATCCTAAATTTGAAATGCATGCCCTATTCTTACTACACTATCCACAGTGTCAGCTCATGCAATTAACTCTCTGGTTTTCAGCCTGTTTTTTCCTTAGTACCACAGGTTTCCTTTCTTCTTTTGTAAGATTAATTGTGGATTTTAAAAACTTTTATTTAGATTTTCTAGGCTTGTTTCAAATGGGAGCATATTCATCTGGAATATTTCCCCTCATTTCTTGGGGAAGAGGGATGTACAGGAATTGTAGCAGATGAAAAGGAAAGGAACCGTTTGGCCCGGACATTGTCACTACAGGCTGAGTTTTTTGGAAGTATTTTCCAAGGCCATGTCAGGGTCCCCATAGCTGGGAAAGCTGTGGTATGTAGACACTTTTCACAACCCTGCAATTTTAATTCTCCTACATTCTAAGACTAGTGCAAAAAAATGAATCTTATAGCCTTTTATGTTTGGATTAGTCAAATGCTGCAGTTTAACTTAAATCAAGGCAGTACAACAATGACTGGAGCTTCACAAGGTTGTTACTACTTGGAACGAATTCCCAAATCTGAGCATGTGGATTTTATCGGCTTCTTAAGCACTCTTGCTGTGTATCATCTGATATAACTCCAGTGCAAGAGTTGGGTTCAGATGGGAAGTCTAGATGAAAAAATAGTTAATGGCCAGGCACGGTGGCTTATGCCTGTAATCCCAGCACTTTGAGAGGCCAAGGCGGGTGGATCACCTGAGGTCAGGAGTTGGAGACCAGCTTGGCCAACATGTGAAACCCTGTCTCTGCTAAAAAAAAAGTACAAAAAATTTGCTGAGTGTGGTGCTGGGCGCCTGTAATCCCATCTACTCAGGAGGCTGAGGCAGGAGAATCACTTCAACCCAGGAGGTGGAGGTTGTGGTGAGCCAAGATCACACCATTGCACTCCTGCCTGGGTGACAAGAGTGAACCTTCATCTCAAAAATAAAAATAAATAGTTATAATTAGATTTAGGCTTAATTTTTTTTTTCTATCTTCCTGTATCCTAACTGTGAGTAATGTTAGATGTATGTAGCAATGAGATGTTATTTGTCCATTTGGGGTTTTGTGGAAGTGAATGCATCACAACTTTAGGTTTATAAAGTTTAGACAACCTCATGGAAGATGAGTGAAAGCTAATGTGAAGAACATATTTATAAGGGTTCCCACTTCACCATGGCAGACTTCTCCACAGCTCCTTTAAGGAAAATGCTCTTGCCTCTGGGGTGTTGTACCACAGTTTTTCTCACTCTCATTTCTCCAGTAAGCTGAGACTCCGTTTACTTTTTGTATTCCAGAATTTCTAGCCATTGTTTAGGTCTGTATCATCTATTATAGTATAATTATGCTACCATTCTTTTGAAAAGCCATGATGTAGTTATTTCAGTGGAAACTTGAAAGGAAGGGGAAGCATATAAACGTACCCAGTTCACGACTTTGAATAGAAAATACGTTCTAAGGCTGGGTGCGGTGGCTCACGCCTGTAATCCCAGCACTTTGGGAGGCTGAGGTGGGTGGATCATGAGGTCAGGAGATTGAGACCATCCTGGCTAACACGGTGAAACCCCATCTCTACTAAAAGTACAAAAAAATTAGCCGCGTGGTGGCACGTACCTGTAGTCCCAGCTACTTGGGAGACTGAGGCAGGAAAATTGGTTGAACCCAGGAGGCGGAGGTTGCTGTGAGCTGAGATCGCACCACTGCACTCCAGCCTGGGTGACAGAGCAAGACTCCATCTCAAAAAAAAAGGAAAAGAAAAGACCTTCTAAGTTTTATGCTTGACCAGTGACATGGATGGTAATGCAAATGTTAGCCATTTACAGTTCTCGTAATAGAATTAATAACTATTTAAATATAATACTTCAAAAATCACTGCTGTACTTAAACTCTTCAGCTTGATTCTTAGGACCTCTTTGAAAGTAACAAGGGTCCATTAGTGTAAAACAATTTTTGTTCCTGCAAATGACAAATCTGATTTCAAACGTGAATAAAGGAGTCAGAACAATACCACTTATACAAACAGTATACGAAAGTAGAAATAATTAAGCTTTGTTTACAACTGCTATAGTTGAAATTTTAATGTAGATAGGACTTTGGAAGGAATTAATATATTTCATGTGAAATCATATACATAAACGAAGGTGAACCATTCTTTCATTAATGCCACTATTTTATTCTCTATGTTGGTGGGTTTCTGTCTATATTATAATATAAAATTTTCCTGTCTTGAAAATACTTGGAGAAGGCCAGTAGTTTCACCACTGCTTAATTGAGAAAATTTTAAAAATTGAGAAAATAAAGAACATTTTTCTAGAAAAGACAAGATGAGCATTTCCTAGATCTGTCCACTGAACAGGCCTAAAAGTAATGGCAACCCCAAAGTAATGAACACACCTTGTGTCTAGATTGTGATCTCTAAACACCATTCCCCACTGAAAGGAACTAAGGCTTCTTAAAAGGCTGGCTAGCTTCAGCCTGTGGCAAGAAATATATAAGGTCACAGCAAGATATCTTGTTGTGCCAGGAAACAAAGAAACTATAAAGTCTAATGAGTCATGTCAAAAGAACACAAAAAACCACGAATGGGTTCCTATAGGCAATAAATGGGACACTGTGAGCATCAAAAAGAATAAGGAGTGGAAATACTTTAAGCCCAGTGACCTTCAAATAAAAGGTGGCGGGGGAGTGCTGACAGAGAGAGACAGAGAGAGATAGCAAACCAAAAGCAACCACAACCAATGCATCACTAATTGAATACCATTAGAATTAATTCTTTACCCTGAAAGATAGGCAACTAAAAGAATAAAAAAGAAAACATTTATCCTGTCTTTCTTATATGAATGGTATTTCTAGGTAACTAGATAGTGCCAGGTAATAAAGGAAACTTCTCTCTTTTTTTTTTTTTTTTTAGACGGACTCTCGCTCTGTCACCAGGCTGGAGTGCAGTGGCATGATCTCGGCTCACTGAAACCTCTGCCTCCCGGGTTCAAGAGATTCTCCTACCTCAGCCTCCTGAGCCGCTGTGACTACAGGCACGTGCCACCATGCCCAGCTAATTTTTGTATTTTTAGTAGAGACGGGGTTTCACCATGTTGGCCGGGATGGTCTTGACCTCGTGATCCGTCCGCCTCAGCCTCCCAAAGTGCTGGGATTACAGGATTGAGCCACCGCACCCAGCCAGTAAATTCTCTTATAAAGAAAAATTCCAGCTAACGTGTAGACAGGAAATTATAAAATTATGTGATCACTATTTTAAGACACCTAATAGAATAATTATTTCTTCATAATACTAAAGACAGGATGCTTTCATTTAATATTTATAACAGGTAAATTTTTTATACGTTGTCCAAGGATAATGTTTTATGTATTCATATATTTAAAATATATATGTATGTATTATAATACATTATATAATATATTATGCATTATATTATACATTATAATACATTACATTATACATTATATATACTTTACAGTACATTATATATGTGTGTGTGTGTATATATAATATGTATAATATACATTTGTGAACCCAAAAGTATTTGAGAATATTTTTTACATATACAGGAGAATATTTTTATAATTAAAATTTATACACTTTGGGAGGCTGAGGCGGGTGGATCACGAGGTCGGGAGATCAAGTCCATCCTGGCTAACACAGTGAAACCCCGACTCTACTAAAAATACAAAAAATTAGCTGGGCATGGTGGCGGGCGCCTGTAATCCTAGCTACTCGGGGGGCTGAGGCAGGAGAATGGCGTGAAACTGGGAGGCAGAGCTTGCAGTGAGCCGAGATTATGCCACTGTACTCTGGCCTGGGCAACAGAGTGAGACTCTGTCTCTAAATATATGTGTGTGTGTGTGTGTGTGTGTGTGTGTGTGTATATATTTATAATAATTTGTAATTTATATATTGTACACATTTTATAATAATGTGTATGATATGTATTTGTGAACCTGAAAGTATTTGAGACAGGTCTCAATCAATTTAGAAAGTTAATTTTGTCAAAGGTTAAGGATGCACCCATGACACAGCCGCAGGAGGTCCTGATGACATGTGCCCAGGGTGGTCAGGGTACCGCTTGGGTTTATACATCTTAAAGAGACATAGGCATCAGTCAGTTCATGTTAAGATGCACATTGGTTAGGTCTGGAAAGCCAGGACAACTCGAAGTGAGAGGGCTTCCAAGTCATAGGTGGACTCCGAGATTTTCTGATTGGCAATTGGTTGAAAGAGTTATTATCTTTTTTTTTTTTTTTTTTTTTT